>NW_027496666.1:0-199603 GCF_021521415.1 Bidens hawaiensis
GTTAATCGTAGTTCCTTTCTTTAACTGACCTCGACTAACTGTTTATTGAAAAACACGTATTAATTTTCTGTCTTTTCTTCTTTTATATTTTTGAGTAACCGAACCTTATCGGTTAACGAAACCGAACTTAGCGAAGCTTAACTTTGTTATGTTAATGAACCGACTTCATTAGTTTATATTCCTTAACGCGCTTATGAGTTAATGTTCCCTTAAGCAAGTTTGGGTTCGTGTCGGGGTTTATATTTGACTCATGCTCGGTTTAAGTTATCATTTATATTTCTTATACGTTAATGCCCATTAGTGACTTCATTTTTTGACGAGTTGGTTCTCGTGTTCGGTTCACATTCTACTCATATTCATTTATTTGAGGCGAGTCACGGATTCTAAACGAGTCGGGTCTCGGGTCTTAGGTAGAGGTGCACAAATCGGTTTTTTTGAAAAAACCGGTTCGGTTATTAACCGGACCGGTTTTTTTTGTCCAGAAAAAAACCGGTTCGGTTAATAACCGGACCGGTTATTAACCGGTTTTTATTGCTGAAAACTCAAACCGGCCAAACCGGTTTGGACCGGTTTAAAAACCGGTTAGAACCGGTTATTAAACCGGTTTTTTATAACCGGTTTTTAATAACCGGTCTAACCGGTTAACCGGTTTTTTTTTTTTTTTTTTTTTTTTTTTTTTTTTTTTCTTTTCTTTAGGGTTTAGGGTTTAGGGTTTCGTTGTTAGCATTCTTTGCTTGGAAGATTAAAAACACATAACTTTCATTTATAGCTTTTACATTAAAAATACAAACATTAAATCGTTATCGCATATTCGTAACTCAAAAATACAAACATTAAAGAATGCTTAGACACGATTACATTAACAAGTTGATGTTTGTTACTCATTTTCTTCGCTACCCCGATCCCGAGCTATTCCTTAGGTAATCGTCGTACGCGGCTTCTTCATCGGTCATTGGTTGAATGTGTCCTTGATTGACCTCGTCTTCATACAAGGCCGCCTCATAGTCCATTTCCCCCTCGAGTGAGCGTTGATGTTGTGCCCTGTCTAAAGAGTCCAAGTAATCCTTGTAGCAAATCGACATCTCTACAGCTGCTGGAGTGAGTCGAGTCCTCCTAATCGATATAACCCTGCCAGAAACAGAAAAAGCAGACTCCGAAGCTACCGTGGAAGCTTGGACCGTTAGTAAATCTTTGGCCATGGCGGCGAGGATCGGAAACTCATCCTCCTTACCTCTCCACCAAGCCAGCAAATCAAGACTTCTAAATTCATCCGGAGTCATGTGTTTCACAAAGTTGGTACCACCATACCTTCCAAGTTCACTGCTTGGGGTGTTTACCCTTTGACGTTTCATCATTTGCCACGACCGGGGGTCAACCCAATGAGCCGTCACACAAATGTATGAGTCGGGCGAACCATTAGGTACCGACCACACATCCGTTGTTAAGTTCACACCAGTTTGTAAGTTTGAAAAGTATGAAATTAGTTCGGATTTAGCGTTTTTCCATGCTTTAAGCATATCTCTTCTAAGGGTCGAACGACTTACGTGTTGGTAGCGTGGTTGAACATACTTTTGCATCATCTCCGTGAATTGAGGGTTGTCGAAGTGGTTGAAAGGAAGTGATTGTTGAATCACAAAGTTGCCAAACTGTTGACGTACCGCTTCAAGGTCGTACGTAAACACCGTTCCTTGATTCGTCATCTCCGGCTGCGAACTACTTCCGGATTCGTCCTTCAAGACCTTGCAAGAGGGCCTTTCTACATGAGCTCTTAAACTGGAGTTTGCTTCTTTGTTATAAAACTTCAAACAATGTTTGCATCTAGCTTTTTGGGTTCCGTTAGACATTTCGCATAGGTCGAAATGTTGCCAAATATCTTGGTTTCGTTTCGTGGGGATGACCCGAACGACGGTTTCTCCCGTGTTCGAGGCACCCATGTTGACCGATGAAGCAGCACTTTGGGAGGCCATGATAATCGACTACGAATTAAGAGTGGTATACTCGAGTATGAAATAAACGACTACGAAAGAAGAGCGTTTGGAGTTATAATCGCGTATGAAATAAACGTTTAGAGCTTTTGGAGTTGTATAATCAAGTGTGATCTAACCAATACCCAACCTAAACTATATATAGATGTTTGTGGGGGTAAAAAAACCAAAAAAACGGCTAAAAAAACGGGCCAAAAAAAAAAAAAACGGCTATAAAGCCGTTTGGTAACGTTCGAAAACCGGTTTAACCGGTTAACCGGTTATTAAAAAACCGGTTAACCGGTTTTTTTATAACGGCTATAAACCGGTTATTTTAAAAACCGGTTAACCGGTTTTTTAATAACCGGTTATTAAAAAAAACCGGTTTTTTTTATAACCGGTTATAAAACCGGTTTTGGCTCCAAAAAGTATAACCGATACGTAAACCGGTTACGTAAACCGGTCAAACCGGTTTTTAAAAAAACCGGTTTTTAAAAAACCGGTTTTCCGGTTAACCGCCCAAACCGGTTCCGTAACCGGTTTTTTTGAACACCTCTAGTCTTAGGTCTTGTTTCTTTTATTGTTATTATCATTGTTATTATTGTTTGAGCCAAATTTACCAAAACGCCCCTCCATCTTTACTATAAAAGAATTCCCTAACACCCCCACCCGTCTCCCTTACCTAACCATTGCCACCGCTAGCTTCCTTATTCGTATCTCACTAGGGCCAAGCCTCATAACCATCCGAATGGGATTTGGATCGAGGATTAATATTCGGATCGAGCCTCACCTTGTTCCCATTATTTACCTAATCGAGCCAAACCTCCAATCGAGCCGAGTTATGTTATCCAGTCGAGTCAAGTCAGGTAGTTGAGTCGAGTCATGTGGTCGAGTGGGATTTGAATCGAGTTCCTATGTTTCAGTCGAGTGGTTATACGAGCCGACCTACAATTCCATTCTAGTCGATTTCAATTTCCACTCGAGTCCATTATTTGACTCCAATCGAGTCGATCCTTTGATCTCAGCTGAGTCAACTAATCGAGTTTACCTTCCCTTTACTCGATTCAATTTTTTGAGTCGAGTCTCTTTGTATCCATCGACTCAACACGAGTCGATTCCCGTGTCCATGGATTAAGCCGAGTTAATAAAGACCCCTTCGATTGGAACTCTCTTGGATTGGTCTAACTTATTGTTCGGTTGGAATCTGGGTCAAAACATCTTTAGCCTTAATCGACCCGACTTGGGATTTGGGTCCTAAACCTTATTCGAACCAATTAGGGAATCGGGTTCTGTAACTCTTTCAAACCGGTTTAGGTTCGAACCCTAGGTTTTCTTTGATCCGAACCAAAGATCATTTGGACCTAAATCTAAACCCGTCGCATGGTTCAACAAAACCTATCCGAGTCGGGTCACTTGGTTCATTTGTTATCTTACTTTCAAGGTTCATTTCACTTTCATTTTACAAGGTTCATTCGTTCATTATTACTTTATGTCCATTAAGAACAAGAAGATGAAGATAAAAAAAAAAAGAAGATAAACTTTCGATCTTAAACATACCTTATGGATGAGACTAGATTAGATCTTGAATGAACGGAAATAAATCTTTGTATCCTCTCTAGATCTTGAGTGAATGAAAGATGGAATGTTGTATGTGAGCAGTGGGTGTGTACGTGTGTGATTGTCTGATGATAATGAGGAAATGATGAGGTGATGATTGATTATGGTTTTAGGTTTATTTAAATAGGCTAAGTTCAAAGCTTTTAGGCCCATAATTTACTCTCAAGCCCACAATCCCTAACTTTATCCATTCACTTCATATCATTTAATCAAATTAATTTACACTAAACAACAACACACGGTAAATAAATAAAATCAATTTATCAATTTGTTAATTTGAACGCGGATGTTACACACGATTTGTATGAATCCACACCCATTTTTGAATATTATTGCTGATTGTTTTGGGAAATGAGAGGATTTTTTTTTCGATTGTCAGAAGACTCTAGCATAACAAAAGGAATTTGGTTCACAATAAAATGGTTTCTTTATTAAACACACTAGAGAAATTACCACATTGCCATTTTTTATTAAAACCCACTAAAGTCAGGGGTAAATAATTACAAATATACCATAACCAATGTAGGCCATTGATCAATCTTAATTCATGGTTAGAATTCACTTCTCGTCCTAAGATGACTTCTCCAATGAACCATCCCCTATATATATATAGGCTAAGTATAAAATGAAAACCCACTTAAGTTGTGAAAACTCTAGAAACCCATTCTCGACCACATGTTTTTAATTAATGTTTAAATCTTGTGGTCCATAATTAAAGTGAATAAAAAATGTAAATATAAATATAATTTTTTCTCTCTCTTGAAAACATATATTAAAATTAGTAAAAAAATGTTAAAAAATAGCAAAACATTTTTTTGATGTTTCGATGTTTTGTATTAAATGTTACAACATATATTACATGTAACAAAAAAAAAACAATGTTACATAGTGTTTTCGCGGGTTTTCACAACTCAAGCGGGTTTCATTTTAACCTTACCCATATATATATATATATATATAGGGTGGAGTTATAATAAGAAGTGAAGTGTGTCTAAAAAGTGTAAGAAGTAATCTGGTGCGTTAGATTTGGTGATCTGATGGTCTAGATGGAAAGTGTGTTTTGTAGGCGGTGTGCTTTATTTTAATACTTGTTTTATAACACTCTAGGGGCATAATCGTCCAGTGTGTTATATTATATATGAAAACACTATCAATCTATAATTATCATTTTTTTAATCAAACTTTAAAACACACCACCAAGAACATCACAAAACACACCACCAAGAACATCACAAGATATATAACAGTGTGTTTTAAATCAAAATAATCAAAATTTAAAAAAACACAATATTTTAATCCAAATTTAAAACACAACACCAAGAAGTAAAACACACTAATGAACAATATATAATTCGTCAAACAATAAATATAAAGAACAAAAACACTCTGAACACATCATCTTCGTCATTTGAATCTTTACCGGAAACAAGCCATATAAAATCGGTGGTCAGCGACATCATCTTTCATGCCGAGCCCATATGTGGCAAGTCCACATATCATCACATTCCATGATGAAGTATTTCTTTCGGGCATTTTGTCAAAGAACTGGCGTGCGCTTCACTAATGAAGTATCTCTTTCATGCATTTTGTCAAACAACTGGCATGCGCCTCATTAGGCACCAATCCAACACCATTCATCTGTTTAAAACAATCCAACCCTTGTTCCAAAAACAGGTCTGGAACAATCCAACCCTTGTTGGTGCCGGAGAGGCTTGGTGGCAAGGTGGCGGTGGCGGTGGCGGTGGCGGTTGCTGGGTGGTACACCGGAAAAACAGGTCTGGAACAATCAAACCCTTGTTTCGAAAACCCGTTCCGAACATAACCGGTTATCAACCGTCACTGAATTGATTGTGCTGAAGTGGCTTGGTGGCGGTTGTTGGGTGGTGGTTGTTGGTGATGGGGGGGGGGCTTGGTGGCAAGGTTGTTGGTGCCGGATCAGGGTTGGTGGCTGGGTGGCGGTGGTCGACATAGGGTGAACGGAGGTGGGGGCGCCGAAAACCATGGGTCGCCGGAAAAGGTGGGGGCGTCGGAAACCTAATAGGGGGTGGGTGACGGGTGTTTAAAATGGTTGCCAGGATTGTTTTTTCTTCTTTAATTAAAATTCTAAAAATTAAAAAATAATTCCTTCCAAAAATAACTACATAATTATGGAGGATCATACCCCTGTGTCCTATATAATCAATTCAATGGTTCAGATCTTCTTTTACACTTCTTATAAAATATTCACTTTTTATTATAACCTTGCTATATATATATATTGGAAGTATAAAATAAAACCCAAGGTAGTTGAAAGAAACTTTTGTAAACCGACTATGCGGTCCTCATTCATTCACGTCATCCTTACTAAATACTCTTTTTAAGGGCATAATGGTCCATAGAAAAATGAATTCCACTTTCCTATTGCCTCCATCAGCTTTTGGAATGTTCATCTCTGTCTATAATTTATATTGTTATAATATAATATTTAAGTAAAATATGACAAAGTTAATATACAAAATAGTGTATATCATCAAGATTTTAAGAAGGAATCTTGCTTTTGTTATTTACTCCCTTGTTCAATATTTTACTACTTTTTTTGTTTTAAATAATAATTTATGTCTTAATTTTAAAACTCATCCGAATACATTCAAGCAAAAGAATAAAAAAACTAAAAGTAATGGCGTGTACTATTTTGTCTACAAATTTGTTATTTACTTTTTTTCATCATCATCATTATTATGATGTTAACTCTTCTTCTTCTTTGTATACTATAAGATTATATATGCAATACACACTATTACACATGTATACTACACCGACGAGGTTACCGACAAGATTTTTTTTTTGTAACCAATAACAACATATAAGAATAATAGAAAAAAAGAAACTTCAAAAAAAATTTTAAAAAAAGTTTAAAATAATTTTTTAAGAGTTTTTAAGTTTCTTTTCAATAGGAGTTTTTATTGGATTCCACCCCTATATATATATATATATGTGTGTGTGTCCATCAAATAGCCCATATATTTTATAGGCTCAATTAGATTGTTTGACTATCATAAATATTTAAATGGTAATTAGGCTACATTATTGGTTTTTTCCAACATTCCATGGATATTCCTATCCATATATGTGTATAAAAAAAATAAAACGTCATGTTCTTTAGTGAAATCTACCCATATTAATAGACAAAAATATTGAGGATGACGTGTCATAATCACAAATCACAACTTGAATTTACCTCCAATTTTGTAATCTCTATCGATGCTATTCATGAGTAATGAGTTTAATTGGTATGACCCATTACTTATAATCTATATGAAAAAAAAAAGTTTAATGTAATTTAAATCAAACTAACTTTTACTAAACTTTTACATATAATTTTACTATTAGATATAGAAAGTTTGACCATGATTTAAAAAAACATATAAAATATTGAATATCTATAATAAGTTTAAAATCACACAATGAATTACTTCCTCCGTCCCTCTTTAAGTTTTATGCTTTAAAAAACACTAAGTTCAAAGTAGATTGAATGATTACTTTTTTTTCTTACCAAATGACAATAATGTCATTGTAAATTGGGTCAATCAATCTTGTTTATTAATAATGCTAGTTGTGTGTGTTTAAGGGTAAACTTGAAAATTGGCTAATAAATTTAGAAAATGGACATTTGTAATGGGGCAAACAAAAAAGAAAATATGGACACTTTCAATGGGATGGAGAGAGTATTAAATTAGTTAAAAACATGTTTTACGAACTATTATCGTATAATAATTAGTGACATATTTTCATACTGGATATTTAATTATGTGTGCACCTTAAATTTCGTTGAACAAATACAAAATTTATAATCTTAGAATTTGTAAAAATATACTATTTAACTTAAATTCGTAACGACCATATAAAACATCTTTAATATGTTTAGGTAATTACTAATATATGATTTTATGCCATTTTAAAAAATTATTTCAATATTAGGAAAATGTAAAATCTAAATATGTAACATTTGAAGTGTGTGATAATATTAAAATTCATCTGTAAATACAAAAGAAAATCCACAAATTATGTATGATTAAATACCTAAATTCGGTAATTTAACAAATCCTGTATAATACACGGGTTCAAGAGATAGTTGAATATAATATAGAACATGGGGATAACAGTTTCATGTAAGGACTTGTAATTTGGTGTTCATCGTGAAGACAAATATCACCACCGCAAGTTCGAACGTAAGAAAGGATAGGCGGCCACTGATACAATTATATGTATATGTATTACATATTGAAGTTTCTTATTCATGACCATAATTATTAATTATATATTAAATACATTGACAAGGCTATCTTGCAACAATTGTGGATATTGAAGCATCTTTTCCCGAAGAGTGAGAAGATACTTGGTTGTAGCTTTCTGACCCACTTGTTATTGAGGAGCTACGCATGAAAAAAGCTGGCTCATATGGTACTTGAAGAGTAACTGACGAGCTATTAAGCATAAGAACAACTGAAGCCATGGATGGTCTCTCAACAACATTATTTTGAACACATAATAAGCCAATGTGAACAATTCTCATGATTTCCTGTAGTGAACTTGAGTCCACCATCAATGTTGGGTCTATTATATCTGCTATAGTTTCATATCTCCAACATTTCCACACCTGTAAGAGATCGGGAAGTCAAATTATAAGCATTGGGTCGATGCAACACACATATATAGAGGGAGTTCGTCAGTGCTTACATAGCTAAGAATGAATTCCGTTCTACCCTCAATCTTAAAGCATTGGTTCTTTTGACCTGTTATTATTTCAAGCAATAATACTCCAAAGCTGAAAATATCCGACTTCACTGAAAATTGGCCGTGCATGATATATTCCGGAGGCATATAGCCACTTTAGAGAGGCATTGAAAGGAGAGTTCATTAAAAATGAGTGTTTGGAAAGGTGTCAAGACAAAGAAGGCATGATAGTTATTCAAAGTTAGTTAACTTACTATGTTCCAACAATTCGATCTGTGCGTCCATGAGTTTCTTGGAGATTAAATAACCTTGCCATGCCAAAATCCGCAATTTTGGAGTTCATTTCTTCATCTAGCAAAACATTACTTGCTTTAAGGTCACGATGAATTATCCTCAAACGCGAGTCTTCATGAAGATAAAGAAGGCCACGAGCAATCCCCTTTATAATTTTGTTACGTCTATTCCAATCAAGCAACGAACGCTTAGGTGGATCTGAAATAAGCATGACAGAATGTTCAGTAAGAATTGTTTATGTTAAAAATGCAAAAACAATTTAAAGTAAATAATAGTAGTTTCAAACATAATATTTCCACCACCTAGATTACTATAAAATTTTCAAACATGAGTGTTTGTGTTATATGATAATTTTGGTAGCACACAATTCAATCCCTTGTTGAAAAAAAGAAAAATATACCAAATATAAATTGATCAAGGCTTCCATTTGGCATAAATTCATATATGAGAAGCCTTTCGGATCCTTCTAAGCTAAAACCAAGCAGTCTAACCAAATTACGATGTTGCAGCTTTGCAACAAGCATGACCTCGTTCTTGAATTCTATTTCCCCTTGTCCAGAATCCTTTGACAACCTCTTCACTGCTACTTCTTGTCCATTATGAAGAGTTCCCTAATATTTTAAATTTCATGTAAAGTTAAGGTTCTCGTTTCACTTATTAACGTATGAAAAAAAAAAACGTATTCTTGTACGTTATTACCTTGTACACTGATCCAAATCCACCTTCTCCCAGCTTATTCTGGTCAGAAAAGTCATTGGTAGCTACTTTTACAACTTCAAAGTCATACTGCAATGACTCAATGGTGCTCATATCCATAGTATCATCTACTCAAATAAGAGGAACACTGAACATTAGGAAGAAGATATATACATTTGTCCTAGCTTTGACAGTACTATGAAGATGACTTGTGGGGATTAACATAGTCATGAAAGTGGACACCTTGTCTGCCTTTGAAAATTGAAATACAAATAAAAAAGAATAAAAACAAAACAAAGAGTTGTACATTCTCCACTATCCCGTTCATAATTTATTTGATGAAATTCAACCAAAAAAAAAAGTTAAAAAGAAAAATAATAATGTTTATTTGTACATATATTTAGTCACATAACACTCTTGTGTTTTGTCTTATAGTTTATAATTTTGCCTAAATCAATATGATAAGATTGGAAGACTTATTAATTGGTATTAAAAACCTTTAACGAACATAAGCGGACGTAAGCAAACACATTATCGAATGCTCAGAAAAACAGTCTAACAAGCATAGTCTTTGTTTGTGTTTGTTCATTTATCGAACGAAATTCCTTATGCATGCTCGCTCGTTTATTAAACAAACGAACATTTAGTTTTTTGATAACAAACTCAAGTGAATATCATTTTCGCGTGTGATATCTGAAAAAAAAAAGAAGCTGATTGTGTGTGTGTGGGGGGGGGGGGGGATGAATCCTGGATTGAACATAAAGTTCGCTACTTAACAATAGAGCAAACAATTCTATGACGAAATAAAAATGAAGTTCGATGATGCAAATGAGAATGTGACGTTTGGAGATGGATCTACCGTTGAACTAAAATTAGGCAAAGGCTTTATTTTGTTTGATTGAAAAATGGATATAAAAAATTGATTGAAAAATGGATATAAAAAATGGATATAAAAGAAGGTCTTTGGATGAACCTACATGGGATGTTTTTCTTTATTGGGTTAGAACTCTTGTGAAAACGGGTTAGTTAACATGTCCCTTGTCAACACAGGATGGTGTCAATTGGTTGTAGAATACAAGACTTTAGCAAGCCATAATATGCTTTAAGAGATATGGTAGTTCCAATGATAAAGCATCCAAAGAAATTATGTGAAGAATGCATGGTAGTAAAGAAACCATGACAGACATTTGAATGAAAAAGGATGACGTGGTCTTATATCATGCAAGGAAAAGATGGGTTGTTAAATGTGTTAAGTGTCAAAACACTGAAAACTAATGAAAAGCATTCAGTTTTATGTTAAAAAAGTGTGTTCATACCAACAAGGGAGTTCCTTTCAAAAGAATTCACTCTATTTTGTGTGAGACGGCGTTAAAAGACACCTTATGACACCACGTTCACCACAACAACTTGGCGTGGTAGAAAGGTGAAATCAAACCATTATGGCAATTGCTTGAATTTTTGAAAGGTTAGATCTGCGGTATATATCTATTCAATAGGTTGCCAACAAAGGCACTCCTTGATATCTCACAATATGAAGCTTGGGTCAGAAAGAAACCACACCAGAAACTCTTGAAAGTATATGGTTGTGTGCATGTTAAGGCGCTAGGTGTTACGAAAATTTTTGTGTAAATAAAATATTTTTTAATTTTAAATTCTTTTATTTTATATGATTAGTTGAAACTCCTTTGATTTAGTTAAGACCATTCAACATGTCATTAAGTTTTGGTTAAAACTTAAATGCATTGGTTAATGTTGATTGGGGTATTTCACTTTTTTCTTTAATGATTGTTGAATGATTTCAACTTTCTACTAGTATAAATACCAAGGGAGCTCCTTGGTTGTAGATACATAAAACACACAAAATAACACATTCTCTCTTGAGTTTTCTCCAACTTTCTCCCTAAAGAATTCCAACATTCTTGATCATCTTCATCATTTTCTTTAAAGTACTATTCGGGTGCTAGAGCCCTCCCTGGCAGTACATATTGCTTAGGCCGTTGTACCCTGGGAAACAAAACGGGGAGAGACCCGGAATTTGTTTTAAGGGCCCCGTGAAAACACGATCCTTGGCCACAAAGACCACGACACTATTCTTCTTCTACACCTTTCTTGCATTATTTTATTTCAATTGTATTGTAATTTTGATTTTTCCGGTGTAATTCGTATTGTAATTTACTTGTTTTCCTAGATTTTTTTGATTCCTTGTATTGTAATAATTTTATTAAAAGTGTTTTATTTTTATACGCGAACGGATTCCTACAATCTTAAAACAAATTTTTAAAAAATCACCGTTCTTGTATTAAAACATTTTCGTGTGACTCAAACTAGTTTTGTTTCACGCGGTTGTGTTTTTAAAAAACATTTTTTTCTGTTTCTATTCAAAGGAGCGACTTTGTAGAAACGGAAACCGGTTACAACTCGGATTTTTTAACGCTAAACTCTTGGAAAAACCCATTGTTTGGTCCCTTCAAAGTTGGACTTAGAACACCTTCGGTGGGTTAATTCGAGAGTTCGAATTAAAAAGTTTTGCGTAACTTTAATTTAGTGGGAGCGACCACTATTAATATTTCCGAAAAAACTAACTTAGCATAGTTTATTTTTCAGAAAAAATAGCATCACCGTCATCGAGCAACGTTTCCGGTACGCCTTTGTCCGTTATGGTAGGAGTGACTACCATGGCTAATCACGCTGAAAAAACCAAGAAGTTCTCAGGGTTCGCACTTTAAACGGTGGGAACAGAAGATGTTCTTCTATTTGACCACCTTGAACCTTGCGAGGTTCCTGACAGAATCCGCTCCCCTAGCCACTAACGCGGAAAGGGAGACCGACACTCAAGCTTTGAGTGCGGTAGATACGTGGAAGCATTCGGAATTCTTATGTCGAAACCATGTGTTAAACTGTTTGGTTGACGCGTTGTATAACGTGTACTCTTCAATAAAGACTGCCAAAGAATTATGGGAGTCTTTAGAGAAAAAGTACAAAATGGAGGATGCGGGAAAAAAGAAATTTGTTGTTGCCCGTTTCTTGGTTGACTCCAAGACTGTAATTAGTCAAGTCCAAGAGTTGCAGGTTATACTTCACGATATCTTTGCTGAGGGAATGACACTTAGTGAGACATTTCAAGTGGCAGCGATGATTGAAAAATTGCCCCTAGTTGGGTTGAGTTTAAGAATTATCTTAAACACAAGCGAAAGAAGATGACCATTGATGATCTTATTGTTCGACTTCGGATAGAAGAAGACAATAAGAGAGCTTAAAAAGGTAGCCTAGTGGATGTTTCCGTCAATGCTAACTTAGTCGAGTACGGTTAATCCTCTAAAGGGGGCAAGAAGGGCAAAGACAAAGGTAACAAAGGGAAAGCGAAAGTGGACCTTGGCGTGAAAAAAGGGGTTGTGAAAAAGAAGCCTCCACCTTTTTAAGGACCATGTTACAACTGTAACGAGATGGGGCACCAGGCGAATAAGTGCAAGAAACCGAAGCGCGAGCACGCGGATTTGGTGGACGACATGGCACTCCTCTCGTGGTGATGATTACCGAGGAAGCGGCTTTCGTCGAGGAAGTCAACGTTGTTGGAGACGCTCCCAAAGGGTGGTACGTTGACACCGGCGCGACCCGCCATGTTTGCGGCGACAAACAACCCTTTAAGAATTTCAAAGAGGCGGCGGGTGACCAGAAGCTTTACATGGGGAATAAAGTGACCGCAAACATCATGGGAGAAGGCGATGTGGTCTTGAAGTGGACTTCCGGCAGGAGTTCACGTTGACCAAAGTTCTCTATGTTCCCGAGATTTGCAAGAATCTTGTCTCAGGATGGATGCTCAACAAGCACGGATTTCGCTTGGTGATTGAATCGGATAAATTTATTTTATTGAAAATGAAATGTTTGTCGGCAAGGGCTATGCCGACAATGCTATGTTCAAATTGAATGTAATTGTTGTAAAAAATTCTATGAATAAAATTGCAACTTCTATTTACATGTTTGAGTCGTCAAATTCTAATTCTTATGTTTGGCATGGTAGACTAGGACATGTAAATTTAATTCAATTCGACGTTTAATTAAATTAAATAGTATTCCATATTTTAAAATCGATTCAAAATATAAATGCGAAACATGTGTTGGATCCAAACTAACGAGAAAGCCTTTCAAATCGGTTCAACGAATAATCGAACCCCTTGATTTAACCCACACCGATGTGTACGATTTAAAAGCCGCTCCCACAAGAGGTGGAAATAAGTATTTCATCACGTTCATTGATGATAGTACTTGGTATTGCTATGCATACTTACTTAAAAGTAAGGATGAAGCAATAGACAAGTTTATCTTGTATAAAGATGAGGTTGAAAATCAACAAAATCGGAAAATAAAAACTTTGCGAAGTGATAGGGGTGGTGAATATGTTTCACCATTTGCGGAAATATGCGCAAAAAGTGGCATAATACATGAGCGTACCACACCTTATTCTCCACAATCAAATGGCATTGCGGAACGAAAGAACTGTACATTGAAAGAGATAATGAATGCCATGTTGATTAGCTCGGGCGTGAGCTATGACTTGTGGGCGAGGGGGGGGGGAGGCTATTCTCTCGGCCAATTATATCTTGAATAAGATACCCCATAAGAAAACAGACGTGAATCCGTAGAAGTTATGGCAGGGTAAAAAACCTTCATACAAATACGTTCGAGTGTGGGGGTGCCTTGCCAAGGTGCCGGTTCCGCCAACAAAGGTACTAACGATAGGACCTAAAACCGTGGATTGTATATTCATTGGATATGCACACCATAGTAATGTGCATAGGTTTCTTGTACATGAGTCCAAGAATCCCAATGTATATGAAGGCACTATTGTTGAGTGGAGGACCAATGATTTTTTCGAAAATGTGTTTCCCTATTTAAGGAAAACACATGCGAGTTCATCAAGAGCGGTGGATGAAGCAAGTACATCAAGAGCGATTGATGATACGGTTCATGATGAGAGACATGAACGACCCGAAATTGAGGAAGGTGAGCTTAGACGAAGCAAAAGACCAAGGATTGAAAAATCTTTCGGTCCCGATTTCGTGAGCTACATGGTTGAGGGTGAGCCCAATACCTACCGCGAGGCGGTTACCTCCGCGGAATCACCTCAATGGAAAGAAGCAATTAAGAACGAGATAGATTCTATATTGCAAAATCATACTTGGGAGTTAGTAGATCTTCCGCCGGGTTGTAAACCCCTTGGATATCATTGGATATTCAAAAGGAAGATGAAAGGCGATGGAAGTATTGATAAATACAAGGCAAGGTTAGTGATCAAAGGGTATAGACAAAAAGAAGGTCTAGACTATTTTGATACTTACTCGCCGGTCACGTGAATAACCTCAATAAGGTTGGTTCTTGCAATCGCGGCCTCACGAAATTTGGAAATTCACCAAATGGATGTAAAAACTGCATTTCTAAATGGCGATTTAGATGAAGAGATTTACATGGAGCAACCCGAGGGTTTCTCCGCCCCAGGGAAATAGGGCAAAGTATGTAAACTAGTCAAATCATTGTATGGTTTGAAGCAAGCTCCAAAACAATGGCACTTAAAGTTTGATCATGTCATGCTTGACAATGGTTTCAAAATAAACGAGTGTGACAAATGTGTCTATGTGAAGGACACGCCGAGAGGTTATGTCATTTTATGTCTTTATGTAGATGATATGCTTATCATTGGGAGTAATGATACTATGATTAAATCTACAAAAGATATGTTGAAAGCGAGGTTTGACATGAAAAACTTGGATCTCGCGGACGTGATTCTTGGGGTTCAATCACTAGAACCCAAAATGGTCTTGTCTTAAGTCAATCTCACTATGTGGACAAGATTATTGAGAAATTCAATAAGGATGACACGCGGTGCGCGTCAACTCCAATTGATACCACCCACTATCTATCTAAAAATAGAGGCGAGGGTGTTGCTCAATTAGAATACTCAAGAATCATTGGGAGTTTAATGTATCTTATGACATGTACTAGACCCGATCTAGCTTATGCCGTGAGGCGGTTAAGTAGATATACTAGTAATCCAAGCAGGGAACATTGGAAAAGTATCATGCGAGTGCTAAGATACTTGAGATTCACGAGAGACTATGGACTCCATTATAACCGTGATCCAGCTGTGATCGAAGGATACCGTGATGCAAATTGGATTTCGGATATAAAAGATTGTAAATCAAAAGGTGGATATGTATTCACACTTGGTGGTGCAGCTATTGCTTGGAAGTCTTCTAAGCAAACGGTTATAGCTAGATCCGCTATGGAATTGGAGTTTATCGCCTTGGATAAATGTGGTGAAGAGGCGGAATGGCTACGTCAATTTATGGAAGATATTCCAATATGGCCAAAGCCTTTGTCGGCTATTTGTATACATTGTGACAGTCAATCAGCGATTGGTAGAGCCCATAGCGTGATGTGCAATGGCAAATCAAGGCATATTCGACGTAGACATAACATGGTACGACAACTACTCACAACGGGTGTTATCACAATTGACTATGTGAAGTCAAAAGATAACATTGCAGACCCGTTAACAAAAGGCTTAAGCAGAGAGTTAGTTAGAAAGTCGTCAAAAGGAATGGGACTAAAGCCCATGGGAAAAGGGGACATGAAGGAACCTAACCTATTTGACTGGAGATCCCAAGATCTAGGTTCAATAGGACAACTTAATCATGAAACCAAGGGTGGTTACTATGGGGGAGTACCCCAAACCAAACTAAAGGGTGTTGCGTGTGCGTGCGTCCTAGTCCATTCCAATCAGTGACACATGTTGTAAGGATAAGCATAATAAAGGTTAATGATTTGTGGAAATCAACAAACCTATTGCTTTTAATGATTCGAGCGAGAATCACCTATGTGAGAGAGAACCAGGGTCGGTTCGAATAAATTTTAGGGCAAAAATCCTAGAGCTCTCACAGAACCACGCTAGTGTTCAAGGGCCATAATAGGACACGACAGTGAGGGGTTGGCCAGACCAAGGAGAGTGTTGTGTGAAGTGTATTGTCGTCTACATAAATAGGAGTATGTTCAAAGACATCGTGTCTACACACCGCTAGGAGACTAAGTATGCTTCACAAAGGAAGGTTCAAAGGGTAACACCTACCTATCCTGCAATGCTCAACCGTTGAATTGAATATAAGAAACTTGCATGTATGGATTGATCTCAATGTGAAAATGAATGAGTTTTGTTTTCACATGTGGGGGATTGTTGGAAAATGTGTGGAAATGAATGAGTTTTATTTTCACATGTGGGGGATTGTTGGAAAATTTTGTGTAAATAAAATATTTTTTAATTTTGAATTTTTTTATTTTATGATTAGTTGAAACACCTTTTATTTAGTCAAGACCATTTAACATGTCATTAAGTTTTGGTCAAAACTTAAATGCATTGGTTAATGTTGATTGGAGTGTTTCACTTTTTTCTTTAATGATGGTTGAATGGTTTCAACTTTCTACTAGTATAAATATCAAGGGAGCTCCTTGGTTGTAGATACACAAAACACACAAAATAACACATTCTCTCTTGTGTTTTCTCCAACTTTCTCCCTAAAGAATTCCAACATTTTTGATCATATTCATCATTTTCTTTAAGGTACTATTCGGGTGCTAGAGCCCTCCCCGGCAGTACATATTGCTTAGGCCGTTGTACCCTGGGAAACAAAACGGGGAGAGACCCGGAATTTGTTTTAAGGGCCCCGTGTAAAACACGATCCTCGGCCATAAAGACCACGACACCATTCTTCTTCTATACCTTTCTTGCATTATTTTATTTCAATTGTATCGTAATTTTGATTTTTCCAGTGTAATTCGTATTGTAATTTACTTGCTTTCCTAGATAGGTTTGATTCCTTGTATTGCAATCACTTTATTAAAAGTGTTTTATTTTTATACACGAACGGATTCCTACACTAGGTTCTTATATCAAAATGTTGGATGGTAGAAGTGAGAAGATGGTCTACTCGGTGTCAAAGAAGATACAAAAGATAGGAGCTATTTGATCCTCAAAAAAGGAAACATTGGGTAAGACGAAACATGATATTAAATGAAGGAAAATGGTGCGCACTGGAGTAAAGGGAAAAAAACTTCTTAATGAGATTGAAATGGGGATTCAAGTTAAGATCTGACCCACAAACCTAAACAACCAAGAAATTACTTCAGTATGCCACATCATAGTTCTCATAACCCAAATTGTAAAACAAATTAGCCCCCCAACACTCAAGTTCCGGATCGATAATCAAAAACCAAGTAAACAAATAACTCTCGTTTCTATTAATCAGAAAATATAACTCAAAAAACTGATTACAACTCCCAAACCCTAACTCGGTTTGACTATTGATGAACCCTAACTCGGTTGCACCAACTTCATAATCTAATGTCTAACCATAACTCGGCTTATATAGACTAATCAAACCTGTTAGCCAAGACATTACCAAATATAATAATACCCTAATAATTCTTGGGTTGGGCCTCACACTTGGGCCAAACAACAATTGAGCCAACAATCAACCCCCCCCCCCAATTGTTGTATCTGACTCACCCCCTAATTTCCTACTCGAAATTGGCGGATCTTCAACTTCACGCTAGTCATCATTCTCTTGATTCTCCCGAGGCTTTTCTTGATCTCTTGCAATGTTCTTTGGTCTCCACTTAGCTTGAAGAAACACTTGCTTCGTTTGATCATTATACACCTTCTCTTGGGCTTGAATCGCTTTCTTGACCATATGTTTAGTTTCTTGAACACTCTTCTTTGGATTTTGAATTTTGGAACTTGGATCTTTGATTGGAATCTGACTCGTACCTGGCTTGTCTTCTTTCAGTCAAATACTTTGAAGATCCCAACCTGCAAAATTCTTCATTCCAATGATAGCTCATTTACCGGGACTTGTTATCTTGAGGCTAATCTTGTACAATCGGTTCTTGGTCCTTGTCACCTTCATCAAAGCTTACCTGCATCATCTTTAATGGTTAGCAAATCATGTTTCATGTGAATCTTGCATCCACCTTCCGTTTCTTGACCGAGACTTATGATATTGCACTGTAGGCTCAGGATGTAGTAGACATCGGTTAGCGCGCTGCTCCCCTGTTTTCCCTTCAATTGAGACTGAACCTTTTCCCCGAATATCAATACAAGATTCATCTCCAAACTTCACCTTTCTCGTGACTTGTTCATTCAACTAATAAAAATAAGCTCTATCACCCGTCATGTGATTCGATGCTCTGTTGTCGAGATACCAAACATCTTTCTCCATCGGCTCGGTTTTGAAATGCTTTGGAATCACACCGTCTACATTTAGTAAAACTATCATTTGATCACCTTTAATCATAAATATAGATGGATCAAAATCATCAATTTTTTTCAAATTAGATTCTTCCTTTTTATTCATGCGTTCCGGGCACATATACGCAAAGTGTCCGAACTTATCACAATGGTAACACTGAACTTGTGATCTATCCCTTCTAACCTTTTGACGATCATTCGCTCTTCTTTAAATCGTATACCTTGACCCACAATGTTTACCATCTCGGTTGTCACAACCATCTTGATCCTCATCTTCTCGATCTTGACCTCCGGTTTCACGGCCTATCCCACGTCCCTGTGAACTCAGCCAACCGTTACCTCGGCTACCGGACTGATTATACGACTTGCCTTTGTAACTACTTTCCGATTGATTGAAAAGTAACTGACCTTGTGAATTAGATGCTCGTTCTCTCCCTCGTAGACATTCCACAAATGCCTTAAGTCTTCCAACAACATCTTCAAACATCAAACTATCAAGATCAACACTTTACTCGATTGAGGCTACGAGTTGGAAGTACTTATCTGGAACCGCATCCTTTAACTTCTTCACCAAGACATTTTGCTCGAATGTGTGACCTAGACTCGCTGCCTTTGAAAACATACTTGTTATTTTTCCTGCAAACTAATCAATAGTCTCGTTTTCCGCCATCTTGAGTTTCTCAAATTCACTTTTCAACGTTAGTAGTCAAGCCTTTTGAACTTGCTTGGCCCCAACATACCGTGCTTTAAAAGCCATCTATATTTCTTGGGCATTCTTATATTGAGAAATCTGAAGAAGAATATCACCATTCACCACTTGAAACAAAAATGATCTTGCCATTTTATTCTTCTTCGCATCAATAACCGCGCCCTCTTCTGGTTGAACAACTTCTCATAACTCTTGATAGTCCAAAATCGCTTCCACCACAGTCGCCCATGTGACGTAATTAGTTTCATTCAACTTTGGAACCTGTAGTGATATCCCCCACTCGCTTTGGGTTGGATTAGTGGTCTTTCTTCGTCACCTGCCATTGATGTCGAACCCCCTTGCTCCACTTTGTTGGAACAAATACAAACCAATAAATTCTGAACAACTTTTCAGAACTGAACCAACTTGCTCGTAAAATAAAATAATCTTAAATTTCTAAATTAAAATATTATTTGATTTTTTTTTTCGTAACCTATTGCAAACAAAGAAAATTGTAATCCTCCACAAAAGTCCAAAGACGTTGACTTTGTGAACTATTAATCACAAAATCATATAATCACTGAAACCGATCCGATTGAAAAAACAAAAAACTTTCACAGTTATGATCTTTGCCGTTGATCACTTCTTAACTCGCCGAAATCCGCAACCAGAAACCTGTTGTCTTCCGAGTTGCTACCACATGAACAACGCAATGTACTTGTTACGCTGCCGTAATAGGAACCACGCCGCTACTCCGACGTATTAGTAAGAACCCAACTTGGTTCCGATATTCATCGATTGATAGCTCCTCTCAAGCCAACGATCGCCGCTGACTGATTATCGATTTCTTGAACTTGGCTTTGATACCAATTCAAGTCCCAGATCGATAATCAAACACCAAGTAAATGACTAACTCTCGTTTATATTAATCAGAAAATATAACTCAAAAAACTGATTACAACTCTCAAAATCCTAACTTAGTTTGACTCTTAATGAACCCTAACTCGGTTGCACCAACTTCATAATCTAATGTCTAACCATAACTCGGCTTATATAGACTAGCCAAACTTGTTAGCAAATACATTACCAAATATAATAAAACCTGTTGGTACATGTGTGTCAGTAGTTCATAGTCTAGCATTTGTAATCGAGTCTGTAATGCAATTATGTTTTGATTATGTTTATTTTAGTAATACGCGAAGTTGTCAACAAGTTCGCTCTGGCGAACTTGTTGAACCAGCGAAGTTATTGACAACTTCGCCTATGGCGAAGTTGTCGTGTATATAAACTGTTTCAGCCGAAACAGTTTGTTGTTGGTCGTTTAGGTTTTCGTTTCAGTTGTTCAGTGAACGTGTTACGTGTCATTGTCTGTAACAGTGACCTCGGGTCACGTGTTTGTTATCAATGTAACGTGGTTGGTTTATTGCTTGTGTGTTCGATCTCTACATACTCTACACTCGTATCTACCTACGCAGGGATTCCGCACCTGCGTTGTTAGCGACATCCCGTGTACGATCCGTCCAGGAACCTACAATTGGTATCAGAGCCATCGGCTCGATTGTGAGGTTCGGGATTTCACGCGGGTGTAGAAAACGTCTCGTTTGACCTATTCGCGGGACGTGTTTTTGTTGGGATTGTGTTTTGCTCGTGCTTGACAGTCATTTTCAAGCCATTGCATTGATCGGAAACTGCTGGATTGACGAAAACAGATCTGAACAGTTTCCTTGTTCATCGGGCGAAGTTACCGTTCTTCGGGCGAAGTTACCATTCTTCAGGCGAAGTTGCCGTCACTGGAATTAGGGTTTCGGCGAAGATATAAGGATTAGCGAAGTTAACCACAACTTCGCTTACCTCATAAGTTATCCGCAACTTCGCTTTCCACCCAAGTTCGCTTACCTCCTAAGTTCGCTCATTCTAAGCGAAGTTATTTTTAACTTCGCCAAGTCTAGCGAATTTAAGAACTCAGCAAAGTTCTCTTTTCAGCGAAGTTAACTTTCAAGCGAAGTTATTCTTAACTTCGCCTACTGAGCTGTTTTAATATTTTTTTGTATTTTCAGGTTTTTTCAGGTTTTCGCAAGGATGTCGTCAATTAACATCTCCGATTTGGTCAAGATGGAAGTAGAAGCGGGGTCTGCCACTAAGGCCCCGAGGCTCATGAAAGGAACTGACTTCGTGGCATGGAAGGACAGATTCATCCAATACATCAAATACCAGGATGCCAAAATGTGGGTGTGCATCCAGGATGGATATATCCCTCCAACTGCGCAATACGAAGGTCGTGATGTGGTTAAGAAGTACAGCAAAATGGAGGACGAAGAAAAGAAAATGTACGAGGCCGAAAGCAAGGCCCATGCTGCGATAACAATGGCACTTCCTCAAGAGGTTCTCCATACGTTCCGAAAGTACACTTCTGCGAGAGAGCTTTGGGATACTCTTGAAAATAGATTCGAGGGGAATGTGGGTATCCGTGCATCAAAGATCAAACTCTTAAAGACCCAGTTCTCCGTCTTCAAATTTTTGAAGAACGAATCACTGGATGATATTATCACCAGATACTATCATCTAATGACAGAGCTTAGCAATTATTCGATTGCTTACCGAGAAGAAGAGATCGTTGAAAAGCTTCTCGATGCTCTCCCACCGAAGTGGGAAATGTACACCGTTCTTATGAGGGAAGACAGAGACTTTCCTAATTGTGATCTTGAAACGGCAGTAAACAAGCTCAGAACTTATGAGCTTAATATGGTTCGAAAAGAAACACCAACAGATCAGATACAAGACCCTGGTATGTATGGTGCAAAGGTTAACTCAGGCTCGAGTTCGAGGCCTGAATCTGCTGCTTATTACTCAAAAGGGGAGTCAGGTTCTGACTCTTCTCATGAAGGAAACGTTTCTGTAAACTCAAACGGCGATGTCTGTTTCGTTGCTGGAGGATCAAGTACTTCAAAGCCTCAAGCATCCTCAAGTGGTTTTTCTGCAAATGCCTCAAGCAATAATTATTCCAAGATGCCTATGAGTGTAAAATCTGCTGAAGAGCAGTTTGCAGTCTATGCATCATTTATTGCTTCCTATGAAAACTACATCCAGGGGAAGATTGTGGACCCTGCTGCTCTTGATGAGGATTACGACCAGATCGATGCTGATGATCTGGAGGAGATGGATTTGCAATGGCAAATGGCAATGATTGTGAGGCGTGTAAAACGGTTTATGAACAAAACTGGGAGAAAGTTTGTTGGTGGTAGACCCGGGTTCGACAAATCCAAGGTAAGGTGCTATAATTGTCAACAGTACGGGCACTTTGCCAAGGAATGCAGAAATGAGAGGGTTGAACGAGGACAAGGTCGGCCTACACAACACTCTGGAGTTAACAGAGAGATTAACGCCATGTTGACCAGAGAAGCAGGTGAGTACAACTGGAACCCGCATTCAAGTGGTTCTGGTGAGCAAGCGAACATGGCTGAGGCTGAAGTTAAAGAATGTGAGAAGGTTGATGGAATTGAGAAAGCTACTGAAGAAGAAACAGCTTTCATGGCAGACGACAAGGATAATCGCTCCGAGGTAAGTACTAAGAATATTTATACTAGTTGTGAGAATTTGTCTGAGCAACTTACAACGATAACTGATCAGTATGTCCGTTTAGATGCTGACTTTAAAACTATTAAAGAAGATCACCATTTTACGAAAGCAAGAGAAACAAGTTATAAAATTAAAATAAAAGCATGTGAAAAAGACATTCAAAGCTTAAAAATTAAACTTGCTGAGAAAATTGAAATAATTGATCTTAGTTATGAAGTTTTGGAGGAAAAAACAAAATTGATTGCTGATCGAGATAAACAGATTGCTGACCACCAGGTGAAGGTGGTGGAACTGAACCGCAAACTTGAGCAGTTCCGGAATTCCTCGGCCATCCTTGATCACCTCGTGAGTGATCCAGGTACCTCTGCAAAGAGGGGAGGAATCGGATATAATGAAGTTCCACCACCCTTTAACCACAACTATACTTATAATCCGAGTGTTCAGAAATCTGTTGATTTCGAAGTTCCTCAGACAACTCCAATCAAGATTACAAGTGTAAAACCAAGTGTTAGCTGTGGCGAAACAAGTTCGCCGGTTTCTAATGTGAATATTTCTGTTTCAAGTCCAGTCTCATCGGATTCGGATAAGTTGTCCGAATCTGGTCAGACAAAAGAGAAGGTAGGGTTACCCACCGATGGAGATAAAAATAAAGTTTCTAAAAAGAGTTCTCCACTCAATCCGTACGTCCCACCTTATGTGAGACGAACGGCTGGTAACACTGCCTCTACATCCAAACCAACATTTGACAAGAAAATGGAGAGTCGGTGTTGCTTTAGATGTAACAAATTAGGGCATTTAGTTGCAGATTGCCCTCTGGAGCCGAGATTCAGAGGTGTGAAGCCAAATAAAACTGAGTATAAGCGTCATTTTGTTACTGCTAAAAATGAAAACTTTAAAAAATGCCAAAATGTAACGAATTCAAGTTTTCATAAAAACCAACCTCAGTTTTACAACCAAACCACAAGATATAACACTTTCAATTCTCAAAGGTTTGGAAGGCATTACACTCAATCTGCAGGGAGATTCCCTAACAGGACTTACATAAATTATCCTGATGCTAACTTGAGAAAGCCAGGGTACGGGACGTATCGATCCAAGACCAATTGGTCTTGGGTCCCAAGATTCTAACTCTTTGTTTTATTGTGCAGGAACAGTTGAACAGGGCTGCCAACAATCTTTGGATTGTAGATAGCGGCTGTTCCCGCACATGACGGGCAACAAACACTTGTTGCAAGATTAAAACCTGTTCAGGGAGCAAGAGTTAGTTTTGCTGGTGAGAGCGGTGGTAGGATTACTGGTAGAGGAACTGTGTCGAATGGGAGAATGACACTTGAGAATGTAAATTTTGTGGAGGAATTAAGCACAATCTGCTGAGTGTGTCGCAGATTTGTGATAAAGATACACTGTCCATTTCACGAAGAATGAAGCGATAGTATTGAAGCCTGGTTTTCAAATACCAGACGAATGGATAGTAATGAAAGCTCCACGTGAAACGAATACATATGTGATGGATATGAGGTCTACTGAAATGGCCACTGAGAATCCTGTTTAATGACAAAAGCAAGCGAATCAGAATCAGAATTATGGCACAGGAGAATGGGACATATTCATCTTCGGAAGATGAACTTCATTGTCAAGAATGGGCTTGTGATGGGCGTTCCCTTAAAAGTTTTAACTTTGAAGACAAATGTATAGCATGCAAGAAGGGAAAGCAACACAGAAATCCCATTCTCACCAAGAAGATTAACTCAATTGCCGGTACTCTAGAACTACTTCATATGGATCTCTTCGGTCCCGTGAATGTACAAAGTCTAGGAGGTACCTCTTACTGCTTGGTGATCACTGATGACTACTCGCGATATTCGTGGGTATATTTTCTGAAAACGAAAGATGAGACGGCTCAAATGGTGAAGAATCTAATTACAAAAGTTGAGAACGTCATGAGCAAATCAGTTAAATTCATCAGAAGTGACAATGGGACAGAGTTCAAGAACTTTGAAATGGAAATCTTCTGTCTTCAGAAGGGAATTGAACATCAATACAGCGCTCCGTATACTCCGCAACAGAATGGAGTGGCTGAAAGGAAGAACCGAACGTTAATTGAAGGAGCCAGAACTATGCTGGCTGACTCGAAGCTTCCTGTGATGTTCTGGGCTGAAGCAGTTGCTACAGCCTGCTATGTTCTGAATCGGGTGTTAACCGTTAAGAGACTTGGAAAAACTTTTTACGAGCTTATGCACGGAAGGAAGCCCAACTTGTGCGGTCTTGAACCATTTGGGTCTCCTTGTTCGATTTTGAAGACTAATTCGAAATTTGGTGAAGTAGCCGATGAGGGAATCCTAGTCGGTTATGTTGTTGGGACTCCCAACAGACGGGTCTTCAATACGTCGACTTGCAAGGTGGAGGTAGTTTGTAACACCGACATTACTAGTTACCAACCGCCAAAACCAAGCAATGGACCTGCTGAGCTTTTCGACTATGTTAAACTTTTTAAGTCGTTTAACGTACCTGATTTGGAAATTTCTGAAGAAGACGAAAGAGCTGTGACGAAGATGATACTTGATGAGGAAGAGAATCTATTGCAACATCAGATGTTTGAGAAATCTCAACCTTCCACATCAAACCCTATCGATACCCCTGCGGTCTCAACTGAAGATGAATTTATTAATCCTTTTCACTCTCAGCCAGAAACAACCATAGATGAGATCTCTTCAAATCTGGAAGATAATTTGCATGTCGGATCTGTTCCGACCACGAGAATTCACAGAGATCACCCATTGGAGAATATTATAGGTGATGTGTCCTCCAGTGTACAAACCAGAAGTTGCTTGAATGAGCACACCTGTGTTTATACAAGCATAAAAGAAAACGGGTATAATGGATGAATGTTTGTACTCATGCTTTATAAGCCAAATTGAACCAAAGAATTATCAAATGGCTTTAAAGGACAGCTCGTGGGTCGAGGCCATGCAAGAAGAGTTGGCTCAGTTCGAGAAAATGGAAGTTTGGACCTTGGTTGAAAAACCAAGGAATGTGCATGCTATAGGCACAAAATGGGTGTTCAAGTGTAAGAGAGATGATAAGGGAATTATTGTAAGAAATAAGGCGAGGCTGGTTGTTAAAGGATTTAATCAGCAAGAGGGTATTGATTACAATGAAGTGTTTGCTCCTGTCGCCCGGTTAGAAGCGATTCGATTGTTTTTGGCGTTTGCTGCATTTAAAAAGATGAAGGTATTTCAGTTGGATGTGAAGAGCGCGTTTCTAAACGGGAAAGTTGATGAGGTTGTGTATGTTGAGCAACTCCGGGTTTTCCTGACCCAGACTTTCCTGATCACGTATACAGATTGAGCAAGGCATTGTATGGGTTACATCAGGCACCTCGTGCCTGGTATTCAACGTTATCGGACTACTTGCTGGAAAATGGTTTTGAAAGGGGATTGATTGACAGTACGTTGTTTGTGAAGAGAGAAGGATGTGACTTCCTACTGGTCAAGTCTACGTGGATGATATCATTTTTGCTGCATCAAGAGTATCCATGTGTCAGGATTTTGAAGCTGTCATGAAGAAAACGATTCGAGATGAGTGCTATGGGTGAACTAACTTTCTTTCTAGGATTGCAGGTTGATCAGAAGAAGGACGGGATGTTCATTCATCAAACGAAGTACGTTCATGATGTGCTGATAAGATTCAAGATGGAGGACAGCTCTCCATATGATACTCCAATCGGCGTCAATCACAAATTGGGTGCTGAATCAGATGGTGACGCAGATGTGGACCCAACTCTGTATCGGGCGATAATAGGTTCATTAATGTATTTAACTGCTTCTAGGCCTGATATAATGTTTGCTGTTTGTCTTTGTGCACGTTTTCAGGCAAATCCGAAAGAATCTCATTTGAAAGGTGCAAAGAGGATACTACGGTATCTCAAGGGCAAGCCGAAGCTGGGGTTGTGGTACCCGAAGGGAGGAGACGTTGAACTGGTGGCATATACAGATTCTGATTATGGGGATGCAATCAGAGTCGGAAGTCAACCACAGGAGGTTGTCAGTTTCTTGGAGGAAGATTAGTTTCCTGGCAGTGCAAGAAACAGACATCAGTTGCAATTTCAACATGCGAAGCTGAATACATGGCAGCATCCAACTGCTGCTCTCAAGGTTTTGTGGATTCAGCAACAATTGCGCGACTATGGTCTGAATTTCTTACTCACTCCTATTTTAATTGATAACACTGCCGCCATCTCAGTAATTAACAATCCCGTGAAGCACAGTAAAACTAAGCATATTGACATTCGTCATCACTTCATACGGGATTGTGCTGAGAAGAAACTAATCAAGATCGAAAAAGTTGATACACTTGAAAATTTTGCTGACTTGTTTACAAAAGCGTTTGATAAATCCAGATTTCAAAACCTAATTGAGCTGAACGGGATGATCAATCCCGAGTAACCATGCCTTTGTGTTTAAAAAAAAAAAAAAAAAAAAAAATATTTTGTCATTATTGCTTAAAATTAGTCGGTTACCTCAGTTTAATGGACATATCCTCGGATATGTTTTGGTCCTCGTTTCGACTTAGAGAATGAGGATAGCCATTAACCGGAAGACTGAAAGTGACCGGGGCAGTTATGACGTGTGTTCTTTCAGTTGCTGAAAATTAGTCGGTCATTCTTAGTAAGAAGGACACATACTTGTATGTGGTCGGTCCAGTTGATCCATTGGATCTTCAGGATTGCCGTTTACCTGACGACTTTGACGTGATCGGGGCGATTGAAATCAAAAATTTTAAGGGAAATGAAATTACTTTTCAAGTCTAATACTTCGTAAGAAGTTCTTTGCTGTTTTTAACAGAAAATTGATCCAACCTTGGAAAATGATATATATACTGATTGTGTGTGCTTAACTAGTGAAGTTATTAGGCTTAAAAGGCTTTAGAACAGTCATTGTATGTCATGGTAAATTTTTATGGTGCGTAATAGTGTATGTGATACTAACTTAAACTACTCGAATTTACGTGGAAACTCCTTAAGAGTTTTGAATGTCCTCACACATATCTTTCCGAATGATAGGCAGAAAAGCGACTACCCAGTCATACACGAGCCCGTGAGTGTTCTGATTCCCGTGAAGAAAACATTTCAAGACACTGCAGTGATCCAGATTCGGGACTTGCAGTGGTTTAGTACTCCGAAGTCAATAAGAATGTTTGGTTTAAAAAAAAATAAAAAAATAAAAAAATAAAAAAATAAAATATATATATACATGTATATTTTTAGTACTTATGAGACATAGTAACAATCAAGACTTCTCAATTCTGGAGTAAGAAGAGAACGGGAAGCAGACAACGAGTATATACAAGATAATCAGACACTATGGGTCGAAGTCAATTCGGGGTGACTTGGGTATAGCCAAATACGCTTTGAGAATAGATAGAAGACATCATTATCTCTGAGTTGTTGCCCACTTAAAATTTTGAGCTTAACTGAACCTTAATCCGTATCACAGAAACGATGAAAACCATTTAAGTTATTTACATGCTTACGACCTGTTTCTCTATGTCATAATACAGCTAAACACGGATCCATGTAACAGTCACACAGTTAGTATGGTTCCTGTTAGGATCTTTTCTAAAACGTAGTAGTCCCTGAGTAGACTGAAATTTGATCCCTTATTTCGTTAAAAAATTTTTTATAAGTTTTTCTATTTCTGTAGTTGTGTTATTGTAAAACTGGTTACTTGGACATGATCATTTTTGTTTAACTCTTTTTGGAAACTTCTAATGTTAAGTGCAAGATTTTTCAAACATAAAGGGCTGATTTTGAAATTACGGGCGAAGTTGTTGAATTTGGCGAAGTTGTGCTTAACTTCGCCTAGGCGAAGTTAAGCGTAACTTCGCCTGAACAGACTCTGCCCTATATAATGATTTTTTTTCTGGAACAGTAACATTATTTTCAAACTTCCGGCGATCTTATATTCGGAAATCAAATAATCCGGACATCTTGTTTCCTTTTCGTTTTCGATCTTTGTTTCCAGTTACTAGTGTTTATTGACGGTATGTGTGGTCAATATCGGTCCCAAACTTCCTCGTTCGTTATAGTTTTACCCGGTTCGAGACCTCGGGTCGTCGAACCTTCAAAACCTAGTTTTTCAACCATGTATTACGTGTTCATGGACGACCTTTTCGTCTCAAAACCATTAATATAAGCTGTTCTCTACTCCTGGATCGTCAAATCGTTGCGAAAACATCGGATCTATGGCCTTTGAATCTGAACAGTCGCCGTTTCAGATACAGGCGAAGTTAAGGTTTAGGCGAAGTTATCCACAACTTCGCCAGGAGATTAATTTCGCCTGTGGCGAAGTTCTCCGTAACTTCGCCTTGAACTCAAGTTCGCCTGTGGCGATGTTGTGATAAGGCGAAGTTATCACCAACTTCGCCTATACCCATATACTTAACAGTTTTTTTGACGAACTTACAGTTGACGCGAAGTTGTTCCCAACTTCGCCTCACCTATAAGTTCGCCTGTACAGGTTTAATCACAACTTCGCTCGTGGTACAATGCGAACTTGTTAGTTGCTTAACTGTTCTCTAACTTGTTTTGTTTTGTGCAGATATGGCTGCTGTTGGAGGTGCTGGTGGTGACGACGGTGATGATCAACGACAATTCTTTCCAGCCCATAACCAGTACATCACTTTAGATCCAGACGCACGAGGCGTAGAAGACTACAGGGAGATTATCACGTTTCTCCAACGATCAAGAGTCTTTTATGCAATCACAAATACACTGCCCATTTCTCTGCCTAACATTGAAGACTTTTGGCGGACAGTGTACTATGATTGCAGGCCTGAGCCTCCGGTGATGCGAGCAACCGTAAATGGTCATAACATACAGTTTTCCTCGGAAGATATACGGTTGGCTCTGCAGTTCGGTGAAGAAACAAGAGATGACCCAACAGAGTTCGTAGCTCCTTTCCGTGATGGAGCTTATTTGAGGATGGGTTATTCGGGTCCGCTGGGGGACTCGCAGAGGAGGAAAGGGTTTTTGCTGGATCAATGGCGCTTCCTGATGCATGTATTGATTGTATGCATGTCCGGCAGGAAGGCAGGAACAGATGGGATGGGCGCGACGATGCAGTCAGCCATGATAGCGCTGACTTACAACCGCCGATATTCTTTTAGTCAGCTGATATTCTACGAGATCGATCGTCAGCGAAGGGCTGTGGCGCGCGAGCGATTCACTATGTATCCTCGTTTCTTGCAGATGATTTTGAATCATGTCGCTCCGTCGCTACCGCAGAGACGCCCGATTAGATACGTCGAATGCGTGACGAAACGTATCTTTGCTCAGTGCCGCACTTCGAGCACTCGTAGCAAGCCTGAGCTGCGTCCCAGGCATACTCCACTGTTCGGGTATCTTATCAACCCGGGGTATGTTCCTGCAGGAGGGGACGAGTTCAGAGACCCGCAACCACATCAGGCGGCAGCACCACATGCTGTATCAGCTGCGCCTGTTGTATCTACTGTTGCCTCTGCTGCTGTGCCAGCTACGGTATCTCCTGCTGTGTCTACTGCTGAAGACGTTGATCTTGCTGCTGCTTTTGGCGTACTGGGTGTGTTTGATATGGATGTCTCGGGTCCTCAGTTTGTGGATGTTACTAGAGCAGTTACTTCGGTAGCTGACTCCGATCTAGACGAAACGTTTGCTGAAGCGAGACGACTTATGGTGTCTCGGGAGAGAATTACGGGAAAGAGGCCGAGAACTGTAGACGAGGATAAGGACGAAGTTGATGAAGAGGAGGCAGTGCAGATTGTGCTCAGACGTTCACGAAGAGAACAGACAGGTATGGGTTCGGGAGCTGGAGAATCTTCAAGGCTGGTACGTTTTGCTCCACCTGCCTTGTCTGGTATGTCTCTTATTCCTACTACAGCACAGGTTACTGCTGTCGAGACGTCGGCCCCAGCAGTTGTGTCTCTACCACCCCAATCGCTTACTACACCGGTGGTGGTTGCACGATTTGTGGAGTCGACCGTCACTACTACTGCAGGGTTACCAAGTGTACCACCTGCGGTCACTTCTGCTGCTGATGTCCCGCCAACTCCAACGCCTACTTCAGATTCTGAGAGGATTACATCACTAGAGCGGATTGTTGCTGATCAGACAAAGACCATTCAGAGCCTAGTGGAATCCAATCGACTACAAGCAGCCCTCCTGGTTGAACACGGAAAGGTAATAGATGCCTTCAAGGCATTCTTGGCATCTTAGGGGGAGAAGACGTGTAGGGGAGATGAGTTGAGGACGAAACGGAGAGAAGATCATGACGATGATCCCAATGCACCGGAAGGTGCAGGTGGTGAGCTGCCAAGAACCTCTCAGGCTCTTGGGGCTTCCACAGCTGAGGGGGAGTCTACAAATGCAGCTGGTGACGACGTTGTAGATGGTGATGATGATGCTGATGTTGAAGATGTTATCGACGCATTGAAAGAGTTGGATGAGGAGGATGATGAGTTTATGATTGAAGATGATGTGCTGCCAGTTGATGAGATCGAGAGGATTGGAGAGCAGATTACGGTTGAAAACGTGATAGAAGAAGGTGAGATTGTTGATGACTCCGTGGAACACGAGATTCCGGAGGTTGAGAGACCAGAGTTGGGTGATGAGAACGTGGAGGAAGATGCTGAGTGGGAGGAACAACCGAGATGGAAGGAGGGTTGTGCCCACTGGTTCGTAAAGACGAAGAAGCCGGCGGTCCCTAAGATGTTCAGAAAAAGTTACAATATTAAGGGATACGCGGAAGCCAAGAAAGGTATTATCTGCTGGTTATACGACGAGCAGCTGCGGCTCTTTGTGATCAAGAGATACGATGGCATTCAGTACTTCCAGAGAAAGTTGAGATCTCTAAACACACTGCCAGAATGTGAAGTAAAAGATTTAGCCAGATTGGGATTGGTAAACAGAAGTGAAGACAACATGGCTAGAATCATTGCGAAGATCGTGTGGAAAGAGTGCGTTAAAGAGAAAAAGTTTGAGCTACTGAAACCACAAAAGGGGAAACTTGTCGAAGACAGGAAAGAGGTCTGAGAGTTGATGGAAAACCTTGGATGGTCATGAAATACAAACCGATCCGGTGCCTTAAAGAAGTACCGATGAAGTTCATGCCCAAGGATGTGCTCAAAGATCTAAAATGGTGGTACGTGGATTGTGAGACAGCTGAGGCGGTAATGGAAGATGAGGATGAACAAGAAGTACTTCGGGTTTACGACCCGATGCATCTTGTTAATCTATCGCAGGCTGATCTGAAAGTGCTCAACGAGAAGAAGATCTTCTACATTCCTGCTTGGAAGGATCAAGCTAGGAAATATCAATGGGTGGTGTCGGTATGTGTTAGAGAAGGAGCGCACGCGTAGAGATGCAAGATTACAAGACTCAAGATTTGAAGATCAAGATATGAAGCTACTGCCAAGGGGGAGTCTGTTGGTACATGTGTGTCAGTAGTTCATAGTCTAGCATTTGTAATCGAGTCTGTAATGCAATTATGTTTTGATTATGTTTATTTTAGTAATACGCGAAGTTGTCAACAAGTTCGCTCTGGCGAACTTGTTGAACCAGCGAAGTTATTGACAACTTCGCCTATGGCGAAGTTGTCGTGTATATAAACTGTTTCAGCCGAAACAGTTTGTTGTTGGTCGTTTAGGTTTTCGTTTCAGTTGTTCAGTGAACGTGTTACGTGTCATTGTCTGTAACAGTGACCTCGGGTCACGTGTTTGTTATCAATATAACGTGGTTGGTTTATTGCTTGTGTGTTCGATCTCTACATACTCTACACTCGTATCTACCTACGCAGGGATTCCGCACCTGCGTTGTTAGCGACATCCCGTGTACGATCCGTCCAGGAACCTACAAAACCCTAATAATTCTTGGGCTGGGCCTCACACTTGGGCCAAACAACAATTGAGCCAACAAACACAACCTCATAAAATCTGCCTGATCAAACAAAATTTACTAAAAAACTCATCCCCTATGGGAACCGAAGGTTTTCCAACATTCAATCGATTATTCAAACAAAATCAGACCAAGAGGACACACCAAATGATACATGAAGTATATGAGAGATCTTCATGTTAACTATGCTGGGTAATCTTGACGGGTCAGGTCCTGGGTTAAAAGTCAATAGTCAACGGGTACAAGTCATGGATCTCAAAAAACTGATTATATTATAACCAGAATAACCAATTATATTATAACCAGAAAAATATAGCTCAAAAAACTGATTACAATAGCTTTGGTTGTGATGGTGGTGATTGTTGTGATATCTAACACTAACTTTGTAGATGTATATATAGTAGTCACCCAACTTGGTCACCAAGCATAAACATAAATTATGTCTCAACTAGTCAACTTGGCCAACAAGGTTCTTAGTATTAAAGATCAAATTCACTAAGTCAACGTTGGTTAACACAAGTTGGAGGGGTGTTTGTGACATATTTCAGAATAGTTTCTAGTTATAATAAAGCTGTAGATGCAAGAGTCAAGTTTCTGAAACTCAAGGGCTAAATGTGTACATTTGCAAAGTTTGGTTGTTACAAGTCTGTTTATGGCTTAATTGGGAATTAGGGCTATATTAGGAGTTGCATCAAATTGTATTAATTAATGATTTTCATTTCAATTCCTTCTTTAAACATTCTTCACTTTCAATCGTTAATAATAATCTTTTGTGTAATCATTCAATTTTGTTTTCTTCTTCGTTAATTCATAACAATTTGGTATCAGAGCCATGCTGGCTTAGATTGAGGAGGATGATCATTCTTTCTGCAATTGAACGGTTTCAATAGTGACTATGAAGTTCGATCTTGAGAAGTTTGATGGTCGTAACGACTTTAGCCTTTGGCGAGTCAGTATGCGGGCTCTTCTTGTTCTTTAGGGCATCTTTGAAGCACTATTGGGTGAGCCGAGCATGCCAGACGGGTTGACGGAGAAGGAAAAGAAAGATATACTCGAGAAGGCTCATTCAGCGATCATATTGAGTCTTGGAGATATGGTTCTTCGTGACGTTTCTAAAGAATTCACTGCAGAAGGGGTTTGAGCGAAGTTAGAAAGCCTGTAACTAACCAAATCATTGGCAAATAGGCTGTATCTGAAGAAGAGATTGTATACGTTTCATATGACTTCTGGAAAGTTTCTTGAAGATCACACTGATGAGTTCAATAAAGTGGTGTTGGATCTTGGGAATATAGAGGTGGAGTTAGATGAAGAAGCTGAAGCCATTATTTTTTTGACAACATTGCCCTCCTCCTATGAGAATTTTGTTGATACTTTGATGTATGGTAGAGAAACCCTAACCATGAAAGAGGTATTGGTTGCTCTAAACTCAAAAGAACCAAAGAAAAGATCAAATTACAAAGTCGATGGTGGTGACGGTCTTGTGTTGTAGGTCTTGATAGTAGTGATTTGGAATAGATTACAATGTGTCGAATACAAGAGAGTTATACGCCGTTTAAGACACTTACACGGCGCATAACTTATGTTTCGTGTAACTTATACGGTGTATAAGTCACAAGATCTCCTATATATAGGTTATCATGTCATTCATGTTCTAAGACTTTGGTCCATTTTGTACATGTTCTTATATATGTCATCTCTTGTTGTACTTCACTTCTATCAATGAATAAGAGAAGATTAAAGAGATTTCTATTGTGTTTTCACCTTGATTATGGATTTTGCACATATCCATGAGAGTAGATATCATTCTTACACATTTATACGCGTCGATCCTAACGTTCTTTAACGCTCTTTCATAAGTCCAAGTCTAAATTCAAGAAGAGGTGTTATATGTGTAATTCAGATGAACATTTTAAAAGAGATTTTCCTAGATTCAAGAAGAAGAAAGGAAAAAGGAAGTTCATCTAAGGGGCATAATAGTCATATTTCTCAGGATGAATAATCTGAGGGATGTGGCAGTGCTGACGTCTATTTTGTTGAAGATGGTGAAAAATTATCAGTGTGTTTTAGATTCAGGATGTTCTACACATGCTAAGAAGTTCTTTAATGACATAAGAATGCAAGATCTTGGTTCTATCAAGTTGGGAGATAATAGTACTTGTTAAATGCTTGGCATTAGCTCAGCAACTTTAAAGATGAGCAGTGGGATTGAAATAGATCTCAAAGAGGTAAGGTGCATCCCTAATTTGAAAAGAAGTCTCTTATCACTAGGTACATTTGAAAGAAATGGTTATCATGTGAATTTAAGATATGGTAAGGCTAGAGTGATTAAGGGATCAATGGTAGTATTAACAAGAACTAGGAAAGAAAATGACATTTATCTGTTAGATGATAATGCCAAAGAGTATAGTTCTCTTAATATACCACAAGAAGATGTTGATGTTAGTGCAGCCTTTTTGAGGCACAAAAGGTTAGCTCACATTAGTGTTCCAGGTCTTGTTGAGCTAAACAAACAACAAGTTCTTGGAAATCTCAAAAATTGTGATATTGACTTTTGTGAAGGATGTATGCTAGGAAACACAAGAGGGTCAATTTGGTAAAGGTAAACATCCCACTAAAAGCATATTAGATTATGTGCATTCTGATTTATGGGGTCCTGCTAAACATGATTCTCTAGGTGGTGCTAGGTATTTCTTGTCTGTCATTGATGATTACTCTAGAAGGGTGAGGGTGTGTATGATCAAAAAAATAGTGATGCATTTGAAAATTTTAGAGAATGGTTAACATTGATTGAGAATCAAACCGAGAAAAAATTGAAGAAACTAAGAACTGATAACGGGTTAGAGTTTTGTAGTAATGATTTCAATCAATATTGCAGATCACATGGTATTGCAAGGCATTTAACTGTGAATGGTACACCACAATAGAATGGGTTAACTTAGAGGGTGAATAGAATAATATGTGATAGAATGAGATGTATGTTGATTAGTTCTTGCCTGCCAAAGAATTTTTGGGCAGAAGCAGTCACTACTGCTATATATTTGATCAATAGATCACCATAAGCGGCCATAGATTTAATGACACCAATGGAGGCTTGGTCAGATTAATAAGCATGATTATAGTGGTCTAAGAGTTTTTGGATCAGTAGCTTATGCTCATGTGAACCAAGGGAAATTAGAGCCTAGAGCTATTAAGTGTATGTTCTTGGGTTATCTAGAAGGTGTAAAAGGTTATAGGGTATGAAGATTAAACGAAAAAGATCAAAGGGTTGTTATAAGTAGTGATTTAAGTTTAATAAAGAAGTTGTCTACAAAGATGTGATAATCAGTGGTGAGGGTTCATCCAGGGGTAATTTAGTCAATAATCACGATGTTCAAATTAAGGTGGAGACAACTTCAGATCCTATTTCTGGTGATTCAAGTGAAATAGAAATAGGTGGTCACAGGGGTAACTTAGGTATTTTAGATGAAAGTCCTAGTTTGGCAAGAAACAGGACTAGAAGAAATACCATTCTTCCTCTGAGATTTAGAGATTCAGAGAACATTTCTGCTGTAGTTTTTATGGGACTAGAAATAGAAAGTTTATATGAACCATTGTCTTATTATGAAGCTATTAATTCAATTAATAATGACAATGTAACGCCCGTAAATTTCCGTTAAAAGACTTAAACCTAGTAGAGTTTGTACATTTCTCGGAATTTATCCGGCATTCTTCGGAGACCCTCTCATCATTCCGGTGCGTTAAAATTAATTTACTTTTCATACAACTTGCTACATCTTTCCAACTCAAGGGACTAGGGTGTAATATTTTACATTATAATAAAAAAACCCTAGCCTCCCTCTTCCTTGCCCGATCGGAGTAGAGAGCAAACCATAGGGGCTCGTTTTTTTCCTTTTCTGCAGCCAATTCCAAGTGCCAAACTTCAATTCAAGGTAGGTCCTACCCTAATACAGGTCCTTTTCACCATTAAACACTTTGTTGAGCATATTAGGGTTTGAATTTTGATTAAAACAGTTGCTGATAGATTCAAAATTGTTTATTGCTCGGTCTGTAACTCGATGAAAATTTATATTTTTTGGTCTATTCTTGTTCCTATGATGTTCTACATTAAGTCTAGTTTCCAGAAAGGTATAATATGTAATTTTTAGACGAGATTTGAATGCTTTTTATGATTTTTTAAGATCGAGTGTCAAAGCTGATGCGGGATGACGGATTCTGGTCTGTCTTCTCCACAACATAGCTCTTTTTCGAAAAGTCCAAATTGGTTGGTTCCACTTCTGGAACTTAATATTTTGAGTTAGGAATCAAACACAATTGGAATCGTTTAATTTGGTTTGGTAATGATTTTTATAAAAATAAAACCATTTTGTTGCGCGCTGAAATAGCTGCACGTACCGTTCTGTGTTGGAGGAATTTTTATGATTTTTGTGTGCAATAGAAAAATATAACAAAAATATTTTTGAAAGCCTAACACATTTATTAAACTCTGGTAAAGATTTCATAATTTATTTATTTGGTATTCCTATGTAATAAAATGCATCTTCGCATGCTAAAATCTGCATTTTATACTCATACTGATCGATAAGTTCGTTTTTAGGCTTACCGGGTGGCTGTCCTTTTGAGTACTTTCGGGGCTGTTTTGTCTAAGGTTTTTGCTCCACAATCTTCCTAGGTATTTCCAATATAACATACTTTAAAATCATGTGCATTGGTGTTCGTTTGATTGGTCAACTAGTTGTAGATTTAAAATTAATTTTCGGTTATCTAGAATAGTGAATTTTTGCGTTTAACGCGAGGGTTGAAGTAATTAATGACCAATTCAGTTTGGGTGACCTAGGTTTGAGGTACGGGCTGTTGAAAAGTTATTTTTATAAGTAATGGGGCTGAATTGGTTTTCGGTTACTCAAATGGGTCGGTACAACGCGTATTCGCGTTTATTGAATAGTTAGTGCGTTGTGCTTGCGAGTTACCGACCCATTCGACTCGTGTAGCGTCGTGTGGACTTATTGGCTGTGAATTTATCTAATTGGGTCCACACGGGGCTGAGTTGGATGTTATGTACCTAACAACTCTTAAACGAGCATATTGGTCTCACCTAGTGCTTCCGGGGGTAATTTGGGTATTCTTTATTCCCGGGAGTATCTATGGGCCGTGTCGGTAAATGTAAGGCCCCGGGGGATTTTATGATTGAGTTTATGAGGTCGAGGCTTTAGGTAAATCGAACCATGTTAGAACATCTCGTAGGATAAACGAGTCCTTTCGGTGTCGTTAGTAATGATTGTATGTAAACCAACAGGCGTTTGAGTTGTGGGGATACTTAGGGGTTCTCTAGCCCGTGGTGAATTCGTGCCTTGTGTCAGGTGAGTTCATGATGCCTCTTGTTACTGTTTTCAAGTTTTGGACTAGCATATACACTTAAGCGATTTTGCTTGATGAATAGTTAAATTATTTTGCATAGGCTTATTTGTATAGAATATGCCTTGGGATGATATTTATGTATGTTTGTATGTATGATTATACATGTATTATTGTATGGCCAATAATTGGCGATGTTAATTAGTCGTTATCGACTAAGGATGTTTGCGTATGCCTACTTTGTGTTTGCATACGGATGGATGGTGATCTTGGTCGAGCCGAAGTATACTACTCAGGTTCTTAAATCCTGTGATGGGCCCTGGAAAGCCCGTAAGGGGGGAGGCTAGGTGGCATGATCACCATCGGATGGGATGATACGTGTTTGGGTTGTACGTGTGCTCGACCCTGATGTTATTACTTGGATATTATGTGTTTGGGTTGTACGTGTACTCGACCCTGATGTTATTACTTGGATGATATCTATAGGGATATAATTATATAGATGTACATATATATATAAGTATGACTACTTATTCTTGACGATGGCCTAACAGTTCGTATCCCATTTTATTTTAAAACTCTTGGAATGATTATTATGAATGTCAATTATTAAAACTTGAACTCACTCAGCTCAAGCTGACTTTGTGTGTATGTTACTGTGAGTTTCAGGTTAGGAGGAGAATGCTTACCGCTTGGACGTGCTCGAGGCTATTAGGACGGTTGAAGGCGTATCTAGTCGGAAAGTTTTGTTAACGAACATTGTCCTTTTCAATTAATACTTAACACATTGAAATTTGGTTTTGGTGTAATTCCCGGGTTTTGGGAACTTGTTTTAATAATCATGATTTTTCTGCTGATTTATGTTTTTGAAATGAAAGGAATTGTTTTGAGTTTAAGAATTTTGTAAGTTTCGTGTATGATCACCAACTGTAGGATTCCTAGGATTCGGGGTCTTACAAGTTGGTATCAGAGCCATAATTCGAGGGATCCGAGCATTCTTGAATGCTTGGACTCGAACTGTAAAGAAAAGACTAGAAATGCCAACCGCGAGTAGTTGCACGCCAAGAGGTACATTTAATATTTGTTTATTCATGTTTATAAGCATTAGGGTTCTATTATGTGTATATTTGCTTAAGTGTTAGATGGTATGCTAATAGGGTTAGGGGCAGGGGGTGCTTAGGATGGGCGGAAAAAGTAAACAATTAATAACAATTGTTCAACGTTATTAGCAGTTTACCGTTACCTACCTTGTTCTAAATACTACTTGTGCTTGACTGTGTTAGGGTTCTGTCTTTGTACGGATAGGATATGGCTAATGCTCGTGTCGTTAGCGTTAAAGTTCATCTCGTTCCTTAAATTCTCTTGTTTGTTTTTCATCCTCTCGAGCGCGTAATTGTTTAGCTGATGCGTAGCATGCTGTAACTCTAGGTTCCTTTTTTACTTGTTGAACTTTAAGCTTCGTTTCTGTTTGACTCGGGCGCTAGTAAAGGTTTCGTCCCTACCGTCCTCTTGTGCAATAATATGATTAGATTTCTTCTTTATCCGTGTTTGTTCCTATTGCAACGGGATTCGAGCACGAATCCCATTTTAAGGGGGGTAAACTTGTAACGCCCGCAAATTTCCGTTAAAAGACTTAAACCTAGTAGAGTTTGTACATTTCTCAGAATTTATCCGGCATTCTTCGGAGACCCTCTCGTCATTCCGGTGCGTTAAAATTAATTTACTTTTCATACAACTTGTTACATCTTTCCAACTCAAGGGACTAGAGTGTAATATTTCACATTATAATAAAAAAACCCTAGCCTCCCTCTTCCTTGGCCGATCGGAGTAGAGAGCAGACCATAGGGGCTCGTTTTTTCTTTTTTTGCAGCCAATTCGCAGTGCCAAACTTCAATTCAAGGTCGGTCCTACCCTAATACAGGTCCTTTTCACCATTAAACACTTTGTTGAGCATGTTAGGGTTTGAATTTTGATTAAAACAGTTGCTGACAGATTCGTAATCGTTTATTGCTCGGTCTGTAACTAGATGAAAATTTATTTGTTTTGGTCTATTCTTGTTTCTATTATGTTCTACATTGAGTCTAGTTTCCAGAAAGGTATAATATGTAATTTTTGGACGAGATTTGAATGCTTTTTATGATTTTATAAGATCGAGTGTCAAAGCTGATGCGGGATGACGGATTCTGGTCTGTCTTCCTGACATGATAGCTCTTTTTTGAAATGTCCAAATTGGTTGGTTCCACTTTTGGAACTTAATATTTTGAGTTAGGAATCAAACCCAATTGGAATCGTTTAATTTGGTTTGGTAATGATTTTTATAAAAATAAAACCATTTTGTTGCGCGCTGAAATAGGTAACGTACCGTTCTGTGTTGGAGGAATTTTTATGATTTTTGTGTGTAATAGAAAAATATAAAAAAAATATTTTTGAAAGCCTAAGACATGTATTAAACTCTGGTAAAAATTTCATAATTTATTTCTTTGGTTTTCCTATGTAATAAAATACATCTTCGCATGCTAAAATCTGCATTTTATACTCATATTGATCGATAAGTTCGTTTTTAGGCTTACCGGGTGGCTGTCCTTTTGAGTACTTTCGGGGCTGTTTTGTCTAAGGTTTTTGCTCCACAATCTTCCTAGGTATGTCCAATATAACATACTTTAAAATCATGTGCATTGGTGTTCGTTTGATTGGCCAACTAGTTGTAGATTGAAAATTAGTTTTCGGTTATCTAGAATAGTGAATTGTTGCGTTTAACGCGAAGGTTGAAGTAATTAATGAACAATTCAGTTCGGGTGACCTCGGTTTGAGGTACGGGCTGTTGAAAAGTTATTTTTATAAGTAATGGGGCTGAATTGGTTGTCGGTTACTCAAATGGGTTGGTACAACGCGTATTAGCGTTTATTGAATAGTTAGTGCGTTGTGCTTGCGAGTTATCGACCCATTCGACTCGTGTAGCGTCGTGTGGACTTATTGGTTGTGAATTTATCTAATTGGGTCCACACGGGGCTGAGTTGGATGTTATGTACCTAACAACTCTTAAACGAGCATATTGGTCTCAACTAGTGCTTCCGGGGGTAATTTGGGAATTCTTTATTCCCGGGAGTATCTATGGGCCGTTTCGGTAATTGTAAGGCCCCGGGGGCTGTTATGATTGAGTTGATGAGGTCGAGGCTTTAGGTAACTCGAACTATGTTAGAACATCTCGTAGGATAAACGAGTTCTTTCGATGTCGTTAGTAATGATTGTATGTAAACCGACAGGCGTTTGAGTTGTGAGGATACTTAGGGGTTCTCTAGCCCTTGGTGAATTCGTGCCTTGTGTCAGGTGATTTCATGATGCCCCTTTTTACTCTTTTCAAGTTTTGGGCTAGCATACACACTTAAGCGATTTTGCTTGATGAACAGTTAAATTATTTTGCATAGGCTTATTTGTATAGAATATGCATTGGGATGATATTTATGTATGTTTGTACGTATGATTATACATGTATTATTGTATGGCCAATAATTGGCGATGTTAATTAGTCGTTATCGACTAAGGATGTTTGCGTATGTTTACTTTGTGTTTGCATACGGATGGATGGTGATCTTGGCCGGGCCAAACTATACTACTCAGGTTCTTAAATCTTGTGACAGGCCCTGGAAAGCCCGTAAGGGGGGGAGGCTCGTGTGGCATGATCACAATCGAATGGGATGATACGTGTTTGGGTTGTACGTGTGCTCGACCCTGATGTTATTACTTGGATATTATGTGTTTGGGTTGTACGTGTGCTCGAACCTGATGTTATTACTTGGATGATATCTATAGGGATATAATTATATAGATGTACATATATATAAGTATGACTACTTATTGTTGACGATGGCCTAACAGTTCGTATCCCGTTTTATTTTAAAACTTGGAATGATTAATATGAATGTCAATTATTAAAACTTGAACTCACTCAGCTCAAGCTGACTTTGTGTGTATGTTAGTGTTAGTTTCAGGTTAGGAGGAGGATGCTTACCGCTTGGACGTGCTCAAGGCTACTGGGACGGTTGAAGGCATATCTAGTCGGAAAGTTTTGTTAACGAACATTGTCCTTTTCAATTAATACTTAAGACATTGAAATTTGGTTTTGGTATAATTCCCAGGTTTTGGGAACTTGTTTTAATAATTATGATTTTTCCGCTGATTTATACTCTGAAATGGTTTTTGAAATGAAATTAATTGTTTTTAGTTTAAGAATTTTTTAAGTTTCATGTATGATCACTAACTGTAGGATTCCCAGGATTCGGGGTCTTACAAACAAGTGGTGCCTAACCATGAATGAAGAAATGGAGTCTCTTTATAAGATTGATTCTTAGGTTTTGGTTGAAAAACCAAAAGATGTCAAACTGGTATCTTGCATGTGGATTTACAAAGTAAAAGATGTTGTGAAAGAAGGTGAAAAATCAAGGTTTAAGGCAAGATTAGTGGCCAGGGGGTTTACACAAAGAGCTGGAATTGACTACAATGAGGTGTTTTCTCATGTAGTCAAGTATTCTTCAATAACGGTAATTTTGTCATTAATTGCTTCTCCAGATTTGGAATTACAATAGTTAGATGTTAAAACAATTTCTTCATGGAAATTTAAAAGAACAAATTTATATGAAACAACCATTGGGGTATGTAGTTAATGGTCATGAAGAGAAATTATGCTTATTGAAGAAATCATTTTATGGTTTGAAACAGTCCCAAGGCAATGGTATTATAGGTTTGATGAGTATATGGTAAATAATGGTTTTACCAGGAGTGCTTATGATAGCTGTGCCTATAACAAATAGTATAGCAAAGGAAGATTTGTTTATTTGTCGTTGTATGTTGATGACATGCTATCAGCTTGTAAAGATAAAGAAGAGACTGATGCAACTAAGAGAATGCTTATATCAGAATTTTACATGAAAGAGTTAGGTGAAGCTAACAAGATATGGAAATTCAAAGAAATACAAGCCTTAAAGAGCTTAAATTAACTCAAAGCTCTTATGTGCATAAAATTTTGACAAGTTATGGAATGTCAAATTGCAATGCAGTAAAAACTCCTTTGGCTGCACATTTCAGTTGTCTACTTTAGATTCTCCAAAAACAGATGAACATGAGAGATTTATGAAGAATGTGCCATATGGGAATGCAGTAGGAAGCTGATGTATTTAATGGTCTGTACTAGACCTGACATTGGCTATGCTGTTAGTATAGTGTGTATATATTTAGCAAATCCTGGTAAAAACAACTGGAATGAAGTTAAATGGATCTTTAGATACCTGTTAGGTAAGAAGTTGGGTTAGTGGATGGGGATAGATGTTGTACAAGGGGAAATTTAGTCATTGGTTATGCTGATGCAGATTTTGCTAAAGATAGAGACAGAGGAAGATCAATTTCTGGTTATGCTTTTAAGGTGCTTGGTAATATATTAAGTTGAAAAGCTCAATTGAAAAGGCTTTTTTCTTTAAGTACTATAGAAGCAGAGTATATAGCACTGACAGAAGGGGTAAAAGAGTCATTGTGGTTAAATGGTTTTGTATTAGATTTGGGGAAAGCTTCGGTAGATGTCATAGTCTTTTGTGACAATCAAGAAGCTGTTCAGTTATCAAAGAACAGTATGTTTCATGAAAGATCAAAGCACGTTGGTGTTAAACTACATTTTGAGAAGTTGTTAAGTCAAGAGAAGTTAAAGTGGATCAGGTAAAAACTGAAGATAATCCTGCTGATATGCTCACAAAGGTTCTTCTTGGTCCAAAGTTCTTGTTTTGTGTTTATATGTTAGGAGTTGGTTAAGGTCAATTTGAATCTAAGGTGGAGATCGTCATATTAAAGGTCAACACAAGTTGGAGGGGTTCTTGAGGCATATTTCAGAATAGTTTCTAGTTATAATAAAGCTGCAAATGCAAGAGTCAAGTTTCTGAAACTCCAGGGGCTAAATGTGTTCATCTGCAAAGTTTGGTTGTTACAAGTCTGTTTATGGATTAATTTGGAATCAGGGTTGTATTAGGGCTCGCATCCAATTGTATTGATTACTGATTTTCATTTCAATTAATTCTATAAACACTTTCATTTTTAATCGGTAATAATAATCTTTTGTGTAATAGTTCAATTTTGTGTTCTTATTTGTTAATTCATAACAAACGTCAACTCGTTCACCAAGGAGATGGAAGAAAGTTTTATAATACCACTTAACCTATAACCGTCTTGTTAAAACCTCTTGGGCCCGGTTTACCGACTTGTAGCCCGATATATAAATTAATCCAACGTTCACCACCTTAATTTCTTATTCGGATTAGAAAGGTCTTCAACTCCAAGTAACTCGCGCATCTTCGTGAACTTGATTCTCACGAGTTCTTTAGTGAGTATATCGGCACATTGCTCTTTTCCGCTAATGCGCTCAACATCAACCTTGCCATCATTGTAGCAATCTTGGATAAAATGAAACCAACACTTTATATGATCGTTCAATTTTGTGAAAAACCATATTTTTCACAAGGGCTATTGTGGACATGTTATCGACTTTCAACACAAATTTCTGCAACGCTTCTCCAGTAAACTCACTCAACAACTCTAAGAGCCATACGAATCCCGAAACCGCCATGTACTCAGCTTCACACGATGAGAGTGCAGTTGCCGCTTGCATTAGTGAGCACCATGTAATTGGAGATTGCCCATAAATAATCATGTGCCTAATGGTGCTTCTACCATCATCCTCATCTATATTGTAACTACTTTCACTATCCCAGGCAAGTCGTTTGGACCCATTCTTCCCGTACTTGATCCCGTAACTCTCCGTTTTCTCAATATCTCAATAGGCATCGTACTTCCATAACATGAGATTCTTGTGGGCTTTGCATGTATCCACTAACAATACCCACGGAGTACACCATATCTGTTCGTGTGTGTAATAAGTACGTAAGCAACCTACCACATTTCGGTACTCAGTTGTATCGAGTTCAGTTTCACTCTCGGCCTTCGAAAATTTCACACCGTATTCTATCGGGACATGAGACGGATTACAATTTTTCATACCAATCTCCTTCAAAATTCTTTCGGCGTATCCTTCTTGTGTAATTAATATCTCATCCTCTCGTTGGAATACCTCAATTATGGGATAGTAGGTTAACTTCCCGAGATCTGACATCTCAAACTTGGTCGCCATACCCTTCTTAAAATTGTAAATTATACTCGAGCTTGTACAATTCACAAACAAATTATCCACATGCACGATTACGATCAAAAAATGTTTCTCACCCGTCTTTTGATAAACCGATTGTTCCTTGAAACATTTTTGTAACTTCATGTCTCGTAGGATGTTATCGAGCTTTGTGTTTCAAGCTCGGGGAGCTTGCCATAACCCGTACAAGGCCTTTGACAACTTGTTAACTTTTTCTTCCTCACCCTTATTCTCGTATCCTTCGGGTTGTGAAATGAACACAACTTCTTTCAAATCACCATGAAGGTAAGCCGTTTTAACATCAACATGGTGGATTTCCCACCCGTTAGATGCAACAAGTGCAAGTAGTAGTCGAACGGTCTCGATTCGGGATGCCAGAGCGAAAACATCAACAAAATCAATTATGGATTGTTGCATGTAACCCTTTGCAACCACCTGAGCCTTGTACTTGTTTATCGTTCCATCCATATTTCATTTGATTTTGAACACCACTTCAACCCGATATATTTTGCACCCTCTGAAGGTTTGAAAAACATCCATGTTTCATTCTTGTTTATTGAATTGATCTCGGTATTCATAGCACGAACCCATTATTGGTTTGATTTATCCTCAAAATCTCTAATCGTTTCGCCACTTGCTGTGAGAAGTAATTGCTCATAATCGGAATTAACCTGTAGCACATAATCTTCTTGCAATCTTCTTGGTAGATTCGAGACTCGGGTTGAACGTCTTAGACCCTTTTGGGCCTCGTTTTCACCCGAGTGGACCTGTGACCCATTACTTGTCAACTGAAATTGAGAGTGGGCTAAGGCCCGATATGACTCGGTTCGACTGATCCATTGGACTCAGGTTGAACCGATGATGCAGGTTCGGAGCTTGGGCTTCCCGGGTTGCTTTCAAACGTTTCTTCAATAATAGGTTTGATTTGACCAATTCCTTTGTCAACCACACCCTCTAAACCATACAAAGCATACCCGACTCATAGTCATTCGTCTCATTTTTTTTACCCAATTCCACCCTTTATTACTGTCAAACACAATGACCCGACTAACAACTATTTTTCAGGTGTTCGGATCAAAGATACAGCATGCTTTTAAGCCAGTCTTTGACCCAAGATGCACAAGCTGTCTCGACCTGTTGTCAATCTTCTTTAGATGTATACTATCAACTTTAGCCTAGGCCATGCACCCAAATACTCGAGCGTGTTCTATAATCAGTTTCTTTTTCTTGAGCCAGTCTTATGGTGTTGATTAACCAAAGCCCAAGTTGGGACCCGATTGATCAAGATTTGTTGAGTTTCATACGGCTTTTCCCCACATATAATTCGATACCTGCATCGCCTCAACACTATCCCATTAAAGTTCGGTTTCGCTTTTGTGTGGCATGTACGCGGCGGTTAAATGCCAAATAATTCCACTTTCGTTGCAAAGCTGATTAAAATCATGTGAAGTGAATTCTCCTCCCTATCGTTTCGGAGTGTATTCATTGGTAAGCCCACCTTCATCTCGATTAGGGCTTTAAACCTCTTAAAACATTCTAATGCTTCACCCTTTTCTTTCAATAAAATGCCCACATATATCACGAGTAATCATCTATAATAACAAAGACATACCTATTACCGGAGATAGTGGATGGAGTTATGGGATCGCACAAATCTCCATGAACCAACTTTAAAGGTTGGATTTCTCTAAATAAGGTCATGGCTGGAAACAAATGCCTAGTTTGTCTACCCACCAAACATGATTCTCACAACTGATTTTCGTGTTCAATGAGACCAGTTAAGGATTCCAGCATGGATAGCTCAAGCTGACAAAGTTCAGTAAAGAGTATAGTGTAGATGTTCCTTGTAAAAGGCGAGATAAAACTTGTTGCATAAGTTAAAGTTTATTTGTACAGTTTTCTGAGATAGAAAAAGAGGTTAGAACCCATGTAGTAACGTAAAGGTTGGTAGCACTTGATCAACGTTCTTAACGGTTTACTTTACTTATTTGTGTTCTAAGTTTATACCTATTAACGACAATATTGACATCTCATATCTCTTAGGTATTGAGATGGCAGATCAGGGCACTGTTAGTCGAGGTAGGGGTGACGGCCGAGGCCGTCGTAATGTCTTGACAAAAGCAGAAAAGTTAGTGAATGGCCATGCTTATGACGTCGCAAGTGATACAGTTAATGAAGATGAAATCAGTAACTCAACCTCATCTTAAGGAAGAGGAACAATTTACATTTGAGCCAGCGGTGAAGGAAACCATTGTGAAAGAGATTGCAACTATGATGTAGACTACCTTGGTTTTCATGTTATCTGAAGTGTTGAAAGCATCACGGCATTAAGAGCAAGCGCATTAGGAAACACAGAAAGCAGAAGCTAAGACAGTAGCAAGGGAGGCAAAACTAGCAGCTAGAGTCAACATCAGGAACTCGAGGGTAACTGGTAATGCTGATGACAAGGATGATGATGTTCAGACTGTGATAGCACCAGGTCAAGGTTCTACAGGACCTTCAAGGCTGTGACCCGCCTAAGTTTGATGGTGGTAAGGATGCGGTGGCTGCTATCAAGTGGATCACTGCTATAGAGGCTGGAATTAAGATGAGTTAGTGTAGAGAGGATCAAGCCATAATGTGTTCTGTACATTCTTTTGAAGATCAAGATTTGTTCAGGTGCGAAGCCGAGAACGATAATACCGATACTGAAGCACCAGAAAAGTTGAGGTGGAATTATCTGAAGCAGCTAGTTCTAGAAGTATTTTGTCTGCCTAGTGAAGTGGAGAGGGTTGAGATGGAACTCTTAGGATTAAGAATGGGCAACATGACTCATCATGAAATGTTACATCATTTTGGTACCTAACTTGGTGAGCACCGAGGCAGCTCATATGAAATGTTACATCAGAGGCTTACCGCAGAAGGTTCGAGCTTATGTAAATGAAAATGACCCAAAGATGTTCAAGTCAGTTACTACTTTGAGTGGAATTTTTTGGGATGGTATTGACAATAGGGATCCAGATTCTGAAGAACCTAAGGAGCAGCAAGTGAAAACAACTAAGAGGGCGAAAACAGAGGCCTTAGAACATGTTGAGGAAAGAGTTAAGGACAACAACTTGTGGAAAAACACGTCCTGGTAAATGTTGTTTGGGGTCGAACATGTGCTTTAAATGCGTAGAGACTGGGCATTACTCCCGTGAGTGCCCAGGTATTGTTAACTGTTACCGATGTGGTGAGAATGGACACGTGACAAAGGAATGCAGTAAGCTAAAACATGGATAAAGGGGGTAAGGAGGAGAGTTAGGGTTGCTTATGTTATGTTTTAACTTTTGGGTTGTATGTGTTTAACTTTATGTGCACTTGACTTTATTCGTGTTCGACCTAGTTATGGTTGCATGTATGACAGTTTTCTTTTATTATAATGCGAATGTTATGCTTTTACCTAATCTAGGAATAAGGGCGAGTGTGACCAAATCTCCACAATCGATAAGGTTAGTCAGGGAAACCCGAGAGTTTTAGTTATGAGATTCTTTTGGTAAGAATCGTTGTGTTAGTATTAAAGTTCGTGGTAGTAGGTGAAGAAAAGTTTCTAAGTCAAGGTTTAGAGGATGCAATGAAAGGTGTGGACTCACCTTGAGGCAGGAGCTGATAGTCCAGGAGCAGGCTTCGATGGCCAGGAGGATCATCCTCATAACCAAAACATGAAAGTTGCAGACAACGAAGGTATGATGCTCAGAAGTTGTATGGAGTCGATGCAAAAGTTAGACGCAAGGAAGAAAGGATTCTCGAATTTCCTAACATTCAAAGGTATTCCCTAAGGAATTTCCTAAAGAATCAGCTTGACTGAGGGCATGAGTAAGCTGTATTGAGGGTTGCCATGAACATTCGGATTAAGCTTCCTTTTATATAACTATATATCATGATCATCGTTCAAGCAAACGTAAGTCATAAAATTGAAGGTATTGATGAAATAAGACGTCTTGAATGACCAGTTAAAGCAAGAGTCAGAAATCACTATGATACTGGGTGTATCACAACGAGAGAGGATTATTAGGTTCAAGGAAGAAATGTTTTTAAAGAAAGGGTTGATTTGTAACATCAGGTTTCAAGGACGAGCACCTTATGTGAGTAGGATAGACTTGTAACATTCGGTATTTCAGAGGAAATAATAATCAAAGGTTTATTATTATTTACTTATGGACTTAGCTAGTAATTTTAGTAATAGACTTTAAAAGTGTTGGCTTGAGGGTATAAATAGGGTCCATAAACCCTTAAACTCTCGCTTCTCCATATTTCACCATCCAAACACACCTAAGCTCCAACAAATCCAAGTTTCGTTTTTGGAGAAAATTTAAGATCAGACTTTAGTAAAGTATGGATCGAACAAAGAATAAGAAGAAACGTAAAAGCCGTATCATAAACGGCGTCTCCATGATTCGGATCTCACTCATTAAAGGTATGTTTCGTTAAAAAGGAAACTTTTAGTGTTTGGTTTGATATGAAAGTTGGTAGGATGATAGATCAGGTCAGATTAATGGTAAAGTAACAAAATCGATAATAAACGGGTCTTGTTAAAAAAGTCAAGTTTGGTTCGTAAAAACGATGGGTCATTGAAGACGGTTTTTCATTAAATTTTGAATGCCACAAGATCATGATGGAACGCTTGTTAAAGTCTCAAACTTTATAATAAACGAGTTGTTTGGACAAGTTCATGTTAAATGAGTAAGGTTTGGATCATAAAAATAATTGGAATGCTCGTTTGCAAATGAGAATGGTCTTTGCAAATTAGAATGGTATTTGCAAATGGGAATGGCACAGTTAAGTTAATGACGACTAATTAAGTATATATAATTAAGTTGTTGAATCATTAATTGACGACTAATTGTTTAGCAGTTAGTCGTATTCATCTAAGGAAGTTACTCTTAATTCTGTACACAACAAGATTCAAGTGAGTTTCTAGATACCCTTTTTATGTATTTAAAATACATTTTAGGGCTGGCATGCATACTGTAATATAGACAGCAATGAATGTGAACGTTTATATATTTATGTCTTAATATATATTCCAGTTGTAAAGTTATGCGTTATGTTATGTAATTAAAAATATATTGTCCCTTGAGACGAATAGCACGTCCATTATGGACAAGTGATAGCATGTCTCGATGGAGACGAGTGAGAGCATGTCCTGATGGGGACGAGTGATCGGTACTTTGTGGGGAGTAGTAAGTATACATAGACAAATATATTGTATACGTTAGTTATTTGTGTAAATGTCCAGTTTATAGATTTAATATAGATGAACATCTGTGTCTATACATATATATATAGAGAGAGAGAGAGAGAAAGAGAGAGTTTTAGAATCAAATACAAATCATTCTTAACATTAAAACATTGAGAACCAATTTGCTATTATTATTAGGTTTGTTTTTATAAGTGTTTGCTGTTATTTTTTGTTCATATTTTTTGATTTTTCAATTATAAGACGTTATAAGTATTTGTTGATTTATATTTTTGTTATTATTAGGTTTTTTTTATGCTGTTATAAGTGTTTGTTGTTATTATTTTGTTGCTAATTTTGATTATTTTGTTGTTATTATTTGGGTTTTTCTTTGTTATTATAAAACATTGCTTAGGTTGATTGGTATTGTAGTTGATATTGTTTCCTACGTTTTCATGTTACGATCATTTTGTACATAAATGTTCCCCTGTATATATATATGTGTGTGTGTGTGTGTGTGTGTATATGTGTGTGTGTATATATATACATATATATATATAGAAAATGGTTCAAATAAGAATAAAGAGTTTCCTAAGAATTGTAAGAACCAATAGATTTTTGACATATGGCATTAAAATCTATGATAAAAGAATAATTCTAGGAAACTATGTCGGTTATAATGGTGAAAGAATAATTCTAGGAAACTATGTCGGTTCTTGGTAATTTTAAATCTCAACCATTGGTTAGTATGATCAAATGGCTATGATTTATTCCTAGTTTTACTATCTCTTTTTATTTTAACCCATATATATATATATATATATATATATATATATATATATATATATATATATATGGTAAGGATCCTAAGAGAACCATTAGGAAATTGAGAACTTTGAGAACCATTTTGGACCACTAAAAAAACCTCTAAAAAATATTTAAAAAAATTATAAAACAAAAAAAAACAAAAATTTTAAAAAAGTAAAAAAACCAAAATTCTTATATTTCATTCCGGTTTCATTAAAAAAAACTTATATTTTTTTTCTTTTTAATTCGTATTATACCTATACACATATGTATACTTTCATTTAATCTTTAGTTGCGTAATGTACACATATATACATTATCATTTACTTTAAATTATACATATGTGTATAGGAAAAAACATGTGTGTACATATTATACATATATGTATAATAAAAAAACCGATTTTTTTTAATTCGTATTAAACCTATACACATATGTATACTTTTATTTAATCTCTAGTTACGTAATGTACACATATGTACATTATCATTTACCTTAAATTATACATATGTGTATAGGAAAAAAAACATGTGTGTACATATATGTACATATTATACATATATGTATATGTATAATTTAGCTAAACCGAGAACTTTTTTTTACGTTTTTTTTTAGAAACCGGGATGATAAATAAGAACTTTAGTTTTTTTACTTTTTTTATTTTTGTGTTTTTTTTATAATTTTTTTATTTTTGGGTTTTTTTGTGGTCCAAAATGGTTTTCATAGTACTCAATTCCCAAAAAATTCTCACATGATCCTGATCCTATATAGAATAACACGTATATAGCCATTTTCCTCTTAACTTTTGTAGGAATCATGCTTTGTTAAAGTGCCTAAGTGGTATATGAAATGGCTTAAAATCAACGACTAAAGATTAATACTTTTTCATTAAACCTAATCAACTATCAAAGGTTTTAACGACATGGTTTGTCTTTACGATATTAACTTGTAGAGATACTCGCCAAAAACTAATCTCACCCTTTTCGACCAGAATTTTCTTCCTCCTCAATACAATGAAAATACAGATGGAAACAATTAGTATTGCAATGACAGTCGGAATAATGACGAAGATTGCTGTCCGAGTTGCACTTGTTTTTTTATTGCCTGCGAAATATACCAATGAAAGAGAATAAAGAATTTTATTTGAAAATAAAAAATAAATAAACCAATAGATTATGAAAATAAAAAAAAACTTAAAAAAAAATTATGATAAACAAAGCTGGATATTGTTGCGTTCTTGTGCAATTTAAACGGTAAACCATGGGCATTTATGAATGAACATTTTGGGAATTTTAAAAATATATATGGACACTTTAAGAACTCAATTGAGAGTTAAATAGACGTTTTGTACGTTGACCCTATTACTACTATTATTTCATTTCTATCACACATTTTCTTTTCAAAAAAAGTTTTTATTGAACAATAAAATTCATCCCTGGCAATTATATATTTTTAGTTTCTTCAAGTTGCCATTTTTTTAACTGTTAGAACGAATTACTTCAATGATCTATATGGGAAAATTACCAATATATCATTTATAATATATAATAAAATTACCAATATAAAATTTATAATCTAAAATAAAAATATTAAGAAAACAAATACTTAGTATTAATTTGAGACCAATCTCCTAGATTCCAAAAAGACTCTTCTATCCACTTAATGTCCAACTCTAGATTTAAACGTTTAGCAGTAGCAGGAGCAGCAGTATATAAAGTTATAAACAAATAAAAAATTAACACACTATTTTGAAAAAGTGTTGTAAAGTATTTTAACTATATTTGTATAAAACTGATTGTTATATAAAATGATTAATCAAAACTCTCTACCTATAATTTTTTTTTACGGCCAACAAACATAAAATGCCCAGGAACTTCGTACGGGGTGACCCAATGACAAAAGGCCACCGCCAGCTGGCCCAACCCAGCCATACGTAGCCCTTAATCGCCTCCAAGTTATCTCTAGTTCCGGGGAAAACCCACCTGCCCGAAAGCCCACCCCCAAAGTGTTATAAGTGAGAATTAAACTTGGGTCTCCATTAGGAAACCCAAACTCCCTACCACTACACCACATTGAAAAGGACTTTTCCTATAAAATAAACGGTTGAATGTAAAGTGACCATTTAGGTACCTTGCGGAGATGACTGATCGAAGGTCGATGATGGTGGCGGGAGAGGTCTTGTGTTGATGTTGAATTCATAAATCTCGTACCTGATATTACAACGTGCCATAAGAACTAGTGCACCAATTCTCCCGTCACAACAAGATGACAATTGATTTATTGCATAGGCCAAACATTCTTTGCACTGTGCCTCCGATAAAATTGGAACACACTGAGCAAGGCCATATAGTGTGGAAGTATCAGGCCCGCTTGTGTTATCCATAGCAAACTTCAGAAGTGAACTCCCAGCAGCTGCTTCGTCTCTCAACTTGTTCATAAATGGATAGAGAAACCCATTGAATTGATTTTTATCGGGGAAGGTATCTTTGTTAAACAAAAATAACAAATCTCTTTTCATGTCATTAGTTCCTAGTATCTCGGCATTAGAGTACTTTAATAAACAAAATTCATAATATATAACGCCTTCCGTTTGGTTAGGACAAGCGAATACTCTTAACCGAAAAACGGCCTCCTTAAAACAACTTCGACACATGTGATCCTCCACGTCGGCACGACAAAGGCAGATCACATTGGCTATATCAGCTCCTTGACCCTCGGAAGAGTTGAAATAGCCGTAGCCTGAGTCGGAGCCCGGCAGCTTTTCCAAAGCGGTATCAAGATTTGTGCTGTAATTTGTATCGTAAATACTATCGTTGTGGCATACAGGGAAAGGGTATTCAGGTTGGGCTTTGATGAGAAAAGTAATAAAGTAGATGAAAATAAGACATGAAAACAGAAGTGAATTTCCGGTGAGCATAATTCTCATCTTCTTCTCACGCTCTTGTGGGGAAGAAAGATATCCTGACGAGGGAAAATAGAATTTTAGAGGCCACAAATACATATATATATATATATAGGGTGGGTTCTAAAGGTGAATTTTCTCTTGATCCTCTCCCTATATATATATATATATATATATATATATATGGTTATGTTAGAATAAAAACTCATTTGAGTTATGAAAACTCCAGAAACTTATTCTCAACCACATGTTTTTAATTAAAGATTAAATTTTGTTGTTCACAATTAAAGTTAATAAAAAGTGTTAAAGTTAATTTACACTTTCTCTTTCATGAAAACATAAATAAAAATTAGTAAAAAATGTAAAAAAAATAACAAAACATGTTTTTTTATTTTTTTCGATATTTTTTATTAAATGTAAAAACATATATTACATGTAACAAAAAAAAAACGATGTTACATAGGGTTTTCACAACTCAAGTGTGTTTTCATTTTATGCTTTGCCTATATATATATACATATATATATATAGAAAGATGATCAAGAGAGAACTAAAGAACTAATAGAGAAATATTATTAATTTAATTAAAAAAATATTTTAAAATTTACGTTTTTGCCATTATTCTTATATTTTGCTATCATTCACTCGAAAAAAATAAAAAAAAAATAATAAAAAAATATTAATAAAAAAACTCGTTGTAGTGCACATACGCAATACATCGACTTTTTTTTATTGCATATGTGCACTAGTGTTTATTTTAATATGTGCAATAATATTGAATAGCATATATGCAATTTTTTGTATTGTATTGGTGCAATGGTGTTATATTATATACAAAAATACCAAAAGAACAATATAGTAAATATGTGCATTAGTGTTGTATTATGTATATACGATAGTGTGTTTTGAGTACAACTATTAGTGTTGTATTTGCATATATAATAGTGTGTATTGTATAATGCAACTGTGTTGTATTATATGCAATAAAACACTATTGTATATATGCAATACACATTAGTGCACATATGCACTACGTCAGGGTTTTGTTTTGTTTTGGTTTTTTAGGAATAATATCATCTTATTGGGAGAAAAGAAAAAAAATCGCAAAATATATTTTTTTTAAAACTTAAAAATAATTTTTATTAGTTCTCTAGTTCTCTCTTTAAGAGGAGTACTCTCTAGATTCCACCCCTATATATATATATATATATATATATATATATATAGGGTTAGGCTAAAAAAACCCATTTGAGTTGTCAAAACTCTAGAAACTCATTCTCAACCACTTGTTATTAATTAAAGTTTGAATCTTGTGGTTTACAATTAAAGTTAATAAAAAATGTAAACATAAATATAGGGGAAGGTTTATGTGCATTTTAATCTTAACATGAGAACGTGAGAAATAATACCAATTTATAAAAAAAAACGAGAAAATAAGAAACAATATCAATCTACATAAACAATGATTTATAATAAAAAGGAAAAAAAACCTAAAAATTACAACAAAAGAATCAAAACCAAGAACAAAATAATAACATCATATACTAGCAAATACTTATAACAGCAAAAGAAAAAATCTAATAATAACAACAAAATATAAATCAACAAATACTTATAACGTCTCATGATCGAAAATTAGCAAATACGAACAAAATATAACAGCAAATACCTATAAAAATAAACCTAATGATAACAGCAAATTGGTTCTCACCGTTATCATGTTAAGAATAAAATGTATTTGATCATGTTTCCATAAATATATATATAGGGGATGGTTCAGGAGAGAAGTCATTTTATAGCGAGAAATACGAGAAATTAATTACAACTATTGATTATGTTTGATCTAAGGTTTACATTTTAGATGACAATCTTGTAATATTTTGATGTCTAATTTTAATGCTTTTAAAAGAAAAGGATAGGTTGGTATTTTGTTCTTCATAATAGAATTTAAAATGCAATCATATCCATTAAATGTCTCCTAATCATAACTTAATTTTTAACTTCCTAAAAAATCACACTTGCTGGAAGTTCTTATAAGCCTACCAACAATTCATAAAAAAAATTCCTACATTACTTAAAGATTTCATTATCTCGCATTGTATGTGAAACTATTTTTTTGGCTTTTTTTGTTTTAGTTGTTTTTTTTATATTTTTTTATTAAATATTTAAGTTCATAAATGATCTCACAAGCTGAATAGTTAATAATTACATTACATTTTTCAATTGTTTATTTATTTATTTATTTATTTATTTTTGTTTAAAATTGGGGTTGTTATGTTCAATTCGATTTGTTAAGAAAAATATTTTCTTTTATAAACCTAGCAAAAATTATAAGAGAGTAGAAACTATAAAGTGTAATTGGTAGCTTGCATAATTTTTATTAGCAACTAACTACTGCGCGTTTACTTTATGGATCTACATAATGGAAGAATTAGAATAATATAGGACAACATGTGTTGTTATTTTGTTTGTTTTTAACACGTGTTCTGTGTAGATGTTGCAAATATGTGTAGGGATATATAGACGGTGCGGTGATAATTTTTTGATGTTTGTAGGCGTATAATGATTTTGTGTAGGAATAAAAGATATGCTTGTTTACAACACGATGAAACAAAATGCTAAGGGCAAATATATGATGATCAATGTAGGTATTATATGTGTATGTGTAGGGATATGTGATAAGTAAATAATATATACTATTGAAACTGTTTGTTTATAATATGATGAAATAGAATGCAATGTGTGATGATGATATGTGTAGGTAATTAATGATGATTTGTGTTGGTGTTATATATATGTGCTGGGATATACAAACAATGTAAGTACTATGCGATGTCTAGGTGTTGTGTATATATATATATATATATGTGTGTGTCGGAAACTATAAGAAAGTGTAGAATGATTGTAAATACATAAGATGGATTTTGTGTAGTATAACCAATCAATATGTGTAGGAAAGTATGTAAAAGTGTAGGACGATTGTAAATATATAAGATAAGAAACTTAGAGGGTGTGTGAGAAAATATAATTCTTTTTACTCTGTTTTTAATTTGTGTTTAGGAATTTAGCTAACGAATATCAAGAAAGAAAAAAAAAACAAAAGATTAATAAATAGTTTGTAGGTGACTTTAGTCTGGTTTTTATTTTTCTATTCTTTTTGTTTTTTTTTTCTTTTTTTTTGTGTGTAGGAATAATCATAAAAGAATAAATAAGAAATTAGTTGATGTATTTATTGGTATTAACCTGGAGGTGAATGGTAAATGATATTTCAAATCAATTAACTTTACATCGGTGGTCTTTTTCAACGTAAAAAAGAGAACGAAAATCACCAATGAAACTAGTTGCAGTTAAATTATTTTTTAGATTTTAAATAAACAAAAAAGAAATAATATGAGAAGTATAGATTAACTGCACTCTAATATATTATTTGAATTGAATTAGATATAATCGTTAGGAATTATTAATTTTCAAAAAACCATAAGATATCTCAATACAATACGTATTCACTTTTGAATTCAAAATTTTAATTTTTATAACTAAAAGAGAGAATTATAATTTACCCATACTAATAAAAGAAAATAATTAAGATGATGTTGCAGTCCCATATTAATTCTTAGCTAATTTTCCTGCTCAAATTCTAAATATGTTTTTATAGGTATTTTAGAGCATTCTTATCCCACCCTCTATTCCCAAACCAAAAATTACACAAAAACTCACTACATTTTCTCTCTCCATTTCAATTAAATAATACTGTTTATACCTTTTATAATGATATTTTCTTTTTTATCCACTCACAACCAGTTTCAAAATATATTAAAAAATTATAGAAGATTGTCACACCCCACCCAGGATGGGGCCCTTAGAGTAACCAGTCAGCACAGACTTACAGCGAAAACATAATCTTATATAAAAACTAAAATATTTGTTACATGTCTAACTATTATAATACAACAAAAAGTAAAACATTCTAACTCGCCCAACACTTAGCAGCTAACCTCCCTTCCTTACTTATCAACATGTAATGCATACTCGGGATAAAAGTACGTCAGCACACAGCTGGTGAGTCACATAAACCGACGCATCTAATAAACTGATACTAAAACGGTTTTATTAATCAAGTATGAGCTCATTGCATGTCATGCCATAATTATAACCCGTCCGCTTCACGTTAAAGTCGGGCCAGCATTATATATTCGCACATACAGACTTTACGCACGCCTGCTGCTGTATTAAGTGCATGTCCCCTCGGGAAAATATAATGATCATTATAATATATATAGCACCTTGGGTGCCACACCATATGCGCTATGCAAATACATGATCAATCACAGTCCAAATAGTTTTATGAGCATGTATCAGAGTTTTGAAAATATTTTAAGTAACTCACCTGAACAGACTTTCTTCAGTTAGTGTGTCTCTTTCCACTTCAACTGAAATCTAGGATTTAATATACTTGTTTACTTATTCATGTCCAATAAGTAATATTCTAATATTTATAGGCCTTTTACATAACAACCATCATTAACGTGCACAACCAATTTAGCCCATACATATTATGGTTCAACAACCATACCCACTCACATACATTTTATCTTAACCGGTTATGACCGGTTATGATCAAAGCGGTCATATCATATCACAAAGCCAGTTATGCACGTACTAGACAGGTTATGCTAAGGTTATACGCCCTACTTCAATGGGTTGCTACCCTTAACTCTTAAGACAATTTATTATTAAAACATTAAAGGGGTACAATTTCTATCCTGTGGTTTATACCCGAGGTTCCTAAATTAAGTCTAATAAAACAATAACCGAATATTATTATATAATAATTAATTAATTAATTAAAATATTAATAACGCATGCCTGGTTAGCTCCGTTTTCTGGTGAAAGATATTTGAGAGTGAAAGATACTTAAGATTCTACATGGTTACCATATATATATATAGTCGTTTTATTAATTAATTTATTTATTCTTGCCGACTTATGTGATGATATCAGATGATTTGCTTGAATTTAAAAAAAATCCTTTTGCGTGGGCATTAAGTTTGGTTTACACAATGTTACACTTTGATTATTATCATATTATCATAATTAATTTAGCTTAAATTTCGTTTTAGTTTTGTAACTTTCAAAATATAAAGTTTTATAAAGGGGGAAAGTGAATACGGTGCTGTTAGACGTCCAAACTTAAACGTAAAACTCATCAAAACTACGTAGTTTTGATCAAATGTTTCCTAAAATTCCTCATTTAACTAAAATCTCATATAATAATACAAGATTTTAAAGATTAACCCATTAATTACTTGAGAAAAGAAAAACCCATTAATTACTTGAGAAAAGAAAAACCCATGTCCATGTAAAAAAAAGGAGACGGATGATGATGAACTAACGCTATGGATCTAACAATTTTGTGTGAATTATTTGTTAACTAACTCACATTACACCTACCCTTGGATAGCTAAATAATGTATTTAAGATTTCCATATCATCTTGATTTCATTTCAAAATCCTTTGTGAAGAACTGCTAGGAGTACCACCAAAGTGGTGGCGGATTCACCATCATGAATTGATACCCGGGTCCAAGCCCATTTCCAAAGCCCCTAATGGAGTAAGAGTTGAAGAGAAAGAACTAAAGGGATAACTACATTAGTTAAATGAGGAATTTTATGAAACCTTTAATCAAAACTACGTAGTTTTGATGGGTTTCACGTGTAAGCTTGGACGTCTAACAGCACCGTATTCACTTTCCCCTTTATAAAATTACAAATATGTCATTGAAACAGGCTCATATTTCTCTACGTTTCAACCTAAGTTTCATTAAAAATGGAACAGGGTCAAATATGATATATTTTATTATTATTACACAGCATTTCATAATATTAATCATTTGTCTCAATATCTCATACCTTAGATAACCATATTACTCATTATTTACTCATTTAACAATATTTAAATACTCATATAAACATCCAATATCTTAAAAGTTCATTTAACTTGTCAAGCACATGTTTTAACTATTCTTCAGTATAAACTAAGATATTTTATTAATATTTAAAAAAAATGGGATGTTACAGGGATGAACAGTAACTTTTTAAATATACAGAAAAATCACTACTTTTTCTAAAATATAAAAACTCTTCACTCACAACACCTTGAATCACTCTCTAAATTATAAAAACACCCCTCACATAAAATAAGGAGTTTGATGAGAATGCTCTTAGGAACTTTTCATATAAATAAAGATTATAAATTCTAAAATTAGACAATTCCTAATAAAACAAATATTGTTTGTTGCAATTTAGATGAGAAAATATAAAACTAAAATTGGAATTGAAATATTTAATCAATCTCAATTTTAATTTATTATATATAATGATTTCATGCATAATAATAATAAATGTACCAATAATAATAATAATAATATACGATTTCTTAGATTACGTTTTCATTTAAAAATTAAATCACTTTCCTTAGTATCTTTAATTTTTCTAAATATCTATATTTTGTTGCATAACAATAAGTATATACATACATATATATTATTTAACTAAAAAAATCTTTTTATATTTAAAAACCATATTTAAATCACAAAAAAAAAATTAATAGGTTGGTGATAATAATAGCTGATCAACCCAACATTTATTTAATATAACAAAATTCGAATTGTTTTTATGAACTATTCTCTAATCCGCCTTATATATAAAAATATACAATTTTAATTGAGAATATTACTTTTGCAATTGATCAATGTGTTCTGAATTATATCAAGCGTATTACACCTTCATTATTTTAAGTTTTCATATCTAAGTCTTTTCTTTTGATTTATTATGCAATTGCATATCAAACATTCCAACGAAAATAAATGTTTCAGCGGACTCATAATCAACTTCTTTTGTTGTTAAACTTTTACAAACTTTAGCGCCACAGTGGCATTGGTCACGGGTGAGCTATTTTATTTGTAACTTTTTTACTAAATTGATAAAATGCATGTTTAACAATAAGCCCAATGCAAAAGAAAATCCATTTTGCGGTTGGGATCATTGCTCTTTTGGGCGGCTTTTAACAAGAGGTTTACTTTTGAGAGACTAACTGTATCTACAAAAAAATACATTTTACATTCATGTTTATGACAATTTCTTGCAAGTAATCCTTTTTACCTTTCTCACTTTTGTAAATTATAAACTTCTTAATACTTGTAGTATATATATTTTAATATATTTGTAATACATTTTTTACATGATTATGTTCTTATGTTTAATATTTAGTGATTTTTTTATTTATTTCAAATAATTAATTGTATTAATTTGCACATTGACAAAACTCATGCAATACACGGGTTCTAAAGCTAGTTATAATTATAAATTAGTATAATTAAGAACTTTGGTGCCACAAAGGGTGTTATTTTTGTTTCTGTATATGTATTAATAGTTCTGGTACTTGGCATATAGATTAGTGTTGGTTGGATGGTTTGTTGGTAAAAGTGTAAGTGCATGTAATGGGTTGGAACCCGGGTTCGACTCTCTAAAGCTGCGGACGTGCTAATTTTAAATTTTTAAGTGTGTTATGCCTTTTGTGTTCGTTAGAATTTAGAATTGTTTAAGTTTTTTAAGTGTGTTATTTATGTTTTTGTGTATCTTAAAATGGTTTGTCTTTCAACATAACTTTGGTGTGGACCAGATAGTTGTGTTGTTAAATGAAACCGCATTGCATTTTGTTTTAATATCGGTATAGTAACAAAAATTGGCCGAATATCAATTTTGTTTTTATTTTTGTTTTTTTGTTTTTTTAGTTATGGTACCGTAACGAACGTGGTGGAGACCGACCAAATCTCATTACCCCAACACCTGAGATTGACAACGCTTGGGTTTTACCAATGCCCGAGCTTTACTAACAGAAGCCACCCATTGGTTCACCTCAGTTTTTAAATAGTTTTTGTTTTGCTTTTTATTTTAGTTCTGATACCATAATGCACATGACCAAAACTGACCGAATTCGTTTCGACTTACCGCCTCAAAGCCAGGATCTACAATGCTTGGGTTTTATTAACGCCTGAGTTTTACCGACCTGCCGGGCGCAACGCGCTGGATAAAACACTAGTTAATATTAAAGAAGATGCCTTAATTAGTGTAGTTACTAAATTAATCTTTTTTCCAAATTACTCCTATACCCTCGTAATAAAATTAATAAAAATATAAAAAGCAAATTTTTGATTGGTTGGAATTACTTCTCGTATTCTCGCATTAAAATCACTTCTCGCATGAACTTAACCATATATATATATATATATACATATATACATATATATATATATATATATATATATATATATATATATATATATGGGATGGATCATGCGAGAAATGATATTATAACGAGAAATGTGAGAAATGAATCTAGACAATTGATTGTGTTTAATCAATGGTCAACAATAGAAATGACATTATCGTAAATAAAGACACATATTTATGACATATTTTCAATTAAAAAGGACATGCATGTCTTTTGTGGTGTTGGTGTTATTAAACCAGACATTAATTTATTCAGCGGTTATTTTTTCTTGCATAATTAATGCTCATAAGATGACTAATACTATTTAATTTTTCTCATTAAATTTTGCAATAAAGTATATATATATATATATATATATATATATATATATTCTCATTACGTTAACGTTGTATATTATGGATTTTTCATAAAGTACCTACATACCAAAATTAGGAACATACAGTTTTGTGTAGGGGTTTCGTGAAAGTATAGTTAACTATTGAATTCAAATTTGTATGTTTTGGTAGAATAAATGTTTATATAGTAGTGTATTGTGTGATATGTAGGAATTATTATTTACAGTGTAGGGTGGTATTTTGAATTATGTATTGTGTTGGTACATATATTATACCTTGTAGGGATTAGTTCAATGTTAAGGTATTTTTAGTTCATTTGATTTTCACCAACAAACAACAAATATTACATGTATAGAATAATTGTGCTTACTATGTAGAGTATGTAGGATAAAATACTTTATATGCTAGGTGTGCAGGATAATTATGTTTACTATATAGGGTATGTAGGAATAAATCTTTACTGTGTAGGGTGTGTAAATTTATATATGTATTGTGTAGTTGGTATTTCAAATTGTCTATGTGTAAATTATATCGTGTGTAGGTTCATATATGTACTATGTATGTGGTATTATAAATTGCGTTTGTGTAAATTTTATCATGTGTAGGTTCATCTATATACTGTGTTGGTGGTATTTCGAATTGTGTATGTTTAAATTTTGTCATATGTAGGAGCATTTATTTATAATTTAGGTTCACATATGTACCGTGTAGGTGGTATTTCGAATTATGTATGTTTAAATTTTATCCTATGTAATGTCTAGGTAATAAGGCAGTTGTAAAGTAATTCAAGATTTTAAGTCATATATGTAATCTAGGTTTTGTTGATCGTGTGTGCACGTATATGAATATGTTATATTATGTAATATGATATAATGATATTTGATATGTATTGATCTTAATTAGTTTTATGGGATTATGAGTAGGGAGGATGTATATGTTGTTGAATGGTTAAGGATGTCGTATAATAACATAACAAATTGTATTTACAAAAGAAATATTAAAAAAAAATGAAACTTTCAAATATTAATATTTACCATATATAAGAACAGGAAAGATTACCAATACACCCTTATACATAATATAAAAAAAATAAAAAGAAAAATTATGATTGGTTATAATCACTTCTCGTACTAAAAAAACTTCTGAAATGAACCTAATCCTATATAGTAGTGTGTGTGTGTGTATATATATATATTTATATATATATACACACACACACATACTAGTTAAGTTTCCGCGGAATACTGCGGGTTGCGATATATTGCAATGACACGTTTATGTTGCTTCATAATTCAACTTGTGATATTGAGTTAATATGGCGTGTGATGTTAATTTTAGTCGTGTAAATAACTAATAAGTATTTTAGACGAATAGAACAAATATGTAACAAATGACTTGGATTAATGCAACGAATATGTAATATATTTTAACATGTGTCTACATATATATATACATATATATATATATATATAGGGGACGGGTTATAGTTAAAACTCCTTTTAAAGAGAAAACTTAAAAGCTCCTACAAAAACTTCTAAAAAACTATTTTTAACTTTTTAAAAAATTTTTTTTGAAGTTTCTTTCTTTTCCATTATTCTTATATGTTGTTATTGGTTCAACAAAAAAAAAAAAACTTGTCGGTAACCTCGTCGGTATAATGCGCATGTGTAATAGTGTGCATTGCATATATGCAAAAGTGTTTGTCTTGCATAGAATACAACACTATTGCACATATTTGATACACACTATTGAATATATGCAATATAAGACTAATACACACATCGAATACACATTAGTACGTATGTGTAATACAGCATTAACGCACATGTGCACCACATCGACTTTTATTTTATTATTATTTTTTTTCCATATAATACAGCACTACTACACATATACAATACACAAATATTGAATATATGCAATAAAACACTATTAAACTCAAAAATACATAGTAATACACATGTGTAATACAATGGTATCACACAGTAATACGTATGTGCACTACAGCGGTTTTTTTTATTTTTGTTTTATTTTTTTATTTTTTCCGAGTGAAATGTAAGAAAATATAAGAATAATGGCTAAAGCAGAATTTTAATGTAAGGCCCTGAACCCGGTAGCCCTACTTTAGCGTCGGATTTACTCATAAACACAGTTCTTGCAATCAGAGTTAATTAAAACTTTCGCGGAAACGTTTACTTGAAGCATTCGTTACAAAACATTCAATCTCTTCTCTGATACTATAAAACAAATCATTATATTTAAAACATCTTTTCTTTCATCTTAAGATGCCAGCCGTTCAATCCATACCATGTGCCATCCTCATGCTAGTTCTTTGGTCTGATCACCTGCGTGCATACTAAAAGTCAGCTACGCTGAGTGAGTTCTAGTTAATCAAGCAACTTATCATACAACCACTACATGCATCATATACGTATCCGCAGACACGTAGTCCACTATCTAACCTGCTTACCTTACCACTTAGCCTCTTATTTACACCTACCACCTTGCCACTTTGCCACTTTAATAACGTATAACGTTATGCCACTTTGCCACTTTAATAACGTATAACGTTATGCCACTTTGCCACTTTGATAACATATAACGTTATGCCACTTTGCCACTTTGCCGCTTTAATAACGTAGTCACGTATAGGCTTACCCTACCACGTACTATCGTCGTGCCACTAACACTCTTACTACACTCTTGCCACTTCTAACACGCTCTACCTCTACTTGTCTACAACATGCTTCATATCATTTACATAATAAGCAAGTCACATCATAGCATTCATACACACTAATAACCACTTGGCAATCACTATCCCTGGCGATGCGTGCAATATCCGAAGATCGTTCACGCACCAACAAGTATTATATAATAGCTACCTCGTATAACATCTATAGCATACACTTACCACTTAAGGTAAGTGTATTCACACTTCACATCGAGTATGCACACATCCCCGAAAACATAACAAGGAAATGGGGATAGAAACTCACCTGAACACGGTTACGTTTCACCGTTAATCGTAATCCCTTTCTTCAGTTGTGCACGGCTGACTGTATAACAAGTATACGTATCAATTAACTATCACTACTCATATTGTATTTCTATCTTTATATGACCCACAACGAACGGGGGTCCGGGGGCAGCGCCCCTGGCAGCGGGGTCTAGGGGCGGCAGCCCCTAGCAGGGTCCAAGGGGCAGAGCCCCTGGCTGGGGTCGAGCTGCCAGGTCAGCTTGGAAAAATTTTATTTCCATTAACTGTCTTAACACATTTTTCATTAGGTTTTTAATTTATTTTCTAAGCGAACTTAACTTTAGGCGAAGTTAAACCTTAAGCGAACTTAGCTTTAGGAAAAGTTAAACCTTAGGCGAACTTAGCTTTAGGCGAAGTTAAACCTTAGGCGAACTTAGCTTTAGGCGAAGTTAAACCTTAGGCGAACTTAGCTTTAGGCGAAGTTAAACCTTAGGCGAAGTTGTCATCAGGCGAACTTAGCTTTGCAGGCGAAGTTCATCAGGCGAACTTAGCTTGCAGGCGAAGTTGTCGGCTGCAGCTACTCTTCGTCCTTAATCGTCTTCGTTTCTTAACCAAATAACTCGATTTAGGTATCCACGGAATCGTCTGACCAGCGCCTACAAACCCCAACCATCAAATCGACCTAACATCGATGTTTAAAGGGTGCGATTTAGGCATATAGGTTACGGGTTCTTTTATCAATCGATTAACCCATCAAATCGTAACCATTTTCAGTAAGTTTAGCTTTGTTGGATTTGTTTTTACCATACAAACACAGATCTATCATTTCTATACTAATCCAAACCTAAACGAACAAGTTCTCGATATAAACGTACCGTAAATGAGTCGAACTACGAACACGAGCTGGTCTTGTTGCTTTGGTTCGTCACGACGATCTAGCACCAACGAGCTCAGGTCCTCGCCTTTGGATCTTGGTTCGGGTTGTGTGTTTTGGGGTGTGTAGAGATTAGGATGGATAAATGGATGGAATGGAAATGATTGGGGTTTAAGGGGGTATTTATACTCCCTTAAGCCCATGGACTAAAAGCCCATATTTCCTTTTGGTCCCTATCTAATACCATCTAACTATCCTACTAAGTCTTCATATTTTGCTATTATTATTATTATCGTTCTACTAACTCGTTTATTTCACCCGACAAAATAATATATTAAATATTACTTTAGAAATTTCGGGATGTTACATTTAAAAATATTTTTTTATTTTTAATTAAAAATAATTTTTTAGGAGTTTTTAAGTTTTCTCTCAAAAGGTGAGTTTTCTCTTGATCCTCTCCCTATATATATATATATATATATATATATATATATATATATATATATATATATATATATATATATATATATATATATATATATATATATAGGGTAAGGATCCTAAGAGAACCATTGGCAAATTGAGAACTTTGAGAACCATTTTGGACCACTAAAAAACCCTCTAAAAAACTATAAAACAAACAAACCGAAAATTTTAAAAAAGTAAAAAAATCAAAATTCTTATATTTCATTCCGGTTTCATTAAAAAAAACCAACTTTTTTTTCTTTTTAATTTGTATTATACCTATACACATATGTATACTTTTATTTAATCTCTAGTTACGTAATATACACATATGTACATTATCATTTACCTTAAATTATACATATGTGTATAGGAAAAAACATGTGTACATATTATACATATATGTATAATAAAAAAAACCGATTTTTTTTCTTTTTAATTCGTATTATACCTATACACATATGTATACTTTCATTTAATCTCTAGTTATGTAATATACACATATGTACATTATCATTTACCTTAAATTATACATATGTGTATATGAAAAAAAACATGTGTGTACATATATGTACATATTATACATATACGTATATGTATAATTTAGCTAAACCGAGAATTTTTTTTTACGTTTTTTTAGAAATCGGGATGATAAATAAGAACTTTGGTTTTTTTACTTTTTTTATTTTTGTGTTTTATGATTTTTTTTATTATTGGGTTTTTTTGTGGTCCAAAATGGTTCTCATAGTTCTCAATTCCCAAAAAGTTCTCACATGATCCTGATCCTATATATAATATATATATATATATATATAGGGGTGGGATCCAGCGAAAACTCCTCTTAAAGAGAAAACTTAAAAAGTCCTAAAAACTATTTTTAACTTAAAAATTTTTTTTTTTTGAAGTTTCTGTTTTTTCCATTATTCTTATATTTTTAACAATTTTTAACAAAATCAATTTGTAACTATTTTTAAAGAAATATACAAGTCTTGATGGCTAAAAAAAACCACACTTGTGTGTCTTAAGCGAGCAAGAATCGGTTTGGTTCGGTTTCCATCTCACAACAAGTTCATAGATGGTTTCCACAGGTCCAAACACTAAAGAACTTGTATGTACAAATAAAAAAAATACCAAAAGTTAATAATAAAGTCTTTAAACAAAAGTTCGGTTTTCGGTTCGGATCGTGTTTCGGGTTAAGACCGAGGTAAGATTCTACAAACCCATAACCATAGAATTTGTAAAAATGATTTTAGAAACTTAGATCTAACACTAAGTATGTTTAAACAAACAAAACTAGTAACAAAGTTCGGTTTACGGTTTAGAGCTATTTACGGTTAAACCGAAGCATAGACTATTAAAAACCCATAACCATGGAACTTGTAAACATGACCATCAAACTAAAATAAGCAAGATTAATATGTTTGAACAAGTTATATAGATGTATATATATCAAGGACACGAAGTCCTCCATGAAGCCTTGCCTTATGGGGTCCGAAACCTCACCGACCGGAATCGGAGAAGTAACTACCAAAGGTAAACAAGGGGTGTATATTATATATATGTTGCACAACCATAAAAAAGTATTAATAAGGCTACATAAACTAATTAAGATGAAAGACCAAAATCCTTCAAGAACACTTAAGAAGATAACCTTGAATCTTTAATGTTTGAGAGAGTTTTTTTTTTTTTGGAGTTGTTGCAAGGGAAAATGAAGAGGAAAGGTGGTGTATATATAGGGTAATGTTGGTGGTCAAATATGGGTGTGAGACACAAGTTTTCATGCAAAATGGATCAAGACAAAAACACAAAAAAAAAAAAAATAATAAAATAAATAAATAAATAAAAATAAAAATAAAGGTAGGATGTTTTCAAGACCCAACAAACAAGTGTGAAACAATATTGTAACATAAATCCATCATTTTGATTATAACATAAGCTTCGGTTTACAAATCGGGTCGGTTTACATAATAAATAAATACAAAAACGAATACAAACAAGACCCGAAATTGACGAATGTCACAGACTGTACTGAACTCGAGATATGCTTATTTGCACCCATTACGTAATTTTATGTCTTACATTTTACGTCATATACTTTTATACGTAATAGGGTTTACTTAGTAATAACCAATATATTTTATATAAATATATAAAACATAAATATTAAAGTTTACTTTTAATAGGTTTATAATATGGCAATCTTACGATTATTTTTCTTAGTCATACACTTCAAACCCGAAAACTATATGTAACACAACATAAGACGATATGTAGCGGGAAACATCACCCCCTCCCCTTGGGCGTTATGGATACAACTTTGGTCTCAAGTGTGATCTGGGCAACATCACCCCCTCCCCTTGGGCGTTAAAACTTTTTTCTAACTACTATAGATAAGCATTTGATTTTTTATTTATTGTAGCTTTATATGATATTTTGAAATTTTGTAAGTGAAAGTGATATGAGGGATTATTTAGTTTTATAAAATAGAAAAATGTGAAGAAACAATAATAGGGTATTTGATCACGTGGGAGGTCCCACAAGTGGGACCCAAGTATGTATACACCAAATATGACCTCGTCTTAACAGGTCAAACACGCATTCTCTACAAACCTCCAACTACGCCACCAAATATTATGAATATGAATACACTGCAATACTCCATCAAGCTTTTATTAAATGAAATAGGATAGATTTATAGTTAATACTTTACATGAGTAAATATAAATGATTAAGCAAAAAATAAAACAAGTAAATTTGTTAGAAAATGTGTAGTGGGACCAATATATTTTGAAAAAAATTAATCATGATATAAATCATCTGCTTTTTTATTATAGTTTATTTTCTTAAAATTACTTTCAACTGAGTATTTAAAAGTAGATGCAAAAAACTATCATGGCCTCTCGGTTGATTTTTTTTGTCACCTCACTTTATCAATCAATAGTTTAACTCTTATTGGAATGTATAAAAAGTAGGTCGAATTATGAAAGGAATAAATATGTCTAAGCTATACGAAAAGTATTGTTATGCTAGTCAAAGCTAAGCATGGCAAAATGGGATGGGTGGCGACGACAAAGATGATGGAGGTGGCAACATTTGTGGGAGAAGGGGTGGTGGAAGGTGGTGATGAACGCAAATGCGATGATGGTAATCAACGACAACTGGCGAGGTGACAATTACGAGAATGGGTGACAACTACGTTGGTGGAGGCAATAGTGGTAGCCTAGTGGTGTGGGACTGTAGGTGACGGTGACACTGTTGGTGGCAGTAGTGAGAGAGGGCGTGGTGACAACACATGATGGTGGTCGGTGGTGTTCTCTCAATTGGACTGACTAAGCTTATAAATTTTATAACAGTGACATGGTTAAACTTGAATCGTATGATTGTATGTTCTTAACAAACACAAATTGTTTGGTACATTTGATGCGTCTGTCCTCGTATGTTTTGACACTTTCACAATTTATACTTATTTTAACCCAAATAATCAGTTTTAAGCAGTTGCCAATATATTATGTAAAACCTTCTAACATGCTTTCAAAGGTGGAAAGTTGGGTGATGAATTGGTTTTCAAAAGTTTTGAGTAAGTTAAGTTATTATGTAACTAATTATCCAACCATCTTGAGTGGTTGCTTACTATTCAAGTTTCAAGTTTTTAACAAAATCTTTTCACCTTAATTCAACCACCATCCACCATCAAAGTTGTCCTAGCTTCCATTTTCACCAACCCCCTTCTTTGTTCATAGTCTTTAAATGTTTAGCGTCTTTCCAATACATACACGATCTAATCATCACCATTTTTCATATTTTCAACGTCATCTTATCAGCTGTTATACCAATAAACTTTATAAATAACATAAATATTTGATTTTATAATAAAGTATCTTATTTTTTTTCTTTTGCATAAGTGAAACCAGAACCACCGAAATAATGCTTCTCTATAGAAAACTCAATAAACGTACACCTGGTAACTAGATGTGCTAGAGAATTCTAGAACTTTAGCAAGGATGCCAAACACTTACCCATAAACCACCCATGATGTGTTATATAAAGAAGGATGACTGTTTCTCAATGACTCATAAGTCATAAGCATAATACAAAGTCAGCACAAAAATAAGCATGTTTTGATTTCGTTAGTGTAACACGTAACAAATAAGTTTGTGTCTAGATTGACCTATCTAGCACACTTGACAAGCATGTTGTGTCAGACTATGCTACAATTAAGCAAGTCGACCCAACTAACCTGTTTAATGTTAAAATGCAAAAGTAAAATAGAATCTGTTAATTCAATCTAGGTAACCGCTTATAACATTTTTACAACTCATTTACGACTTGATTACAAATGTCAACCTGTTTTGAGCCGCCAACTCATTTAACTTGTTTAGCTAAATGGGTCACATGCTTGCGTTTTGCTTAGATGGTTGTAAGTGTGTTGGATTCAGTTTTAATTTTTTTTACACAAATAAATATATGGGCGGTGTTTAGGCTCAAGAATCTCAATTAGTCAATCTAACACAATTCTCACCCAAGTTATAAACTAAGTGATTTTCTTGCCACACTAAAAAATATTTGTTGATTACATATATAATATTAGGGTGATATCATATATTTTCAAGCTATTAAATGGTAATCCTAAAAGAAATAGGTTATAACTTTGAGCAAAAGTTAGTGTACACTCAAAAATGTTAAAATGGTAAAGGAAGCTAGCTCAAAAGAATCATACAAGTCATCCAATGTCAAAACCAACCACCTTAAATGCTATTTATTTGGGACATATTTTGTTTATTATAAGGATGGGTTGCTTATAATCTCTGCAACAAGGACATCACCCAATTGGCCAATTGCATACAAGATGGGGTCTTTGATAAAAATAAAATAAAATAAAATAAAATAACAAGCATTTGGTTTTATTCAAAGAGCTAAAATTAAAAATGACAAAGGCAAGTAGTTTGTACATATTTTAGTGCATGATTTACAAGTCACAATAGCAGGCTTGGTTTTGGCCTTTGGGAGTTGTTTGAGAACAATTTGCTTAAGAAGACATCAATGGCTGGATATTTGTCGGGTATCACGAGCCCCACTTTATCACCAACCGATCACATGCAATTTATTGAACTACATTTATGGCTCCTCTAAGGGATATTCACGGCCCATGGCCGGGTTAGAATGGTTTTGATGAGATTTTTCGCCAAACCGTTAACTATGATTTTGTTTGAAACTAAACCAAACTGGTTGAATTTTAAGGAAAGGTTTCAGATTTGGCAGCCCGAGACAGGTTTTTTCCAATGTTGTTGAGACCGGACCGGTTCGGCTGGTCGGATCGGTTCGACTGGGATTCGGTCTATTAACCGGTCCGGTTCTTTACAGTTTGCTTGGTTCCCAGAGAACCGGCCGGTCCGAACCGGTCAAACCGATCCCACCAAAAACCGGACCGGTTGGACCGGTTTTACTATAAAAATATTTCTTTTGAAATTTTTTTTAGCCATAACCGCCATTTTTTAGACGAAAGTTGTTCGGCCGGTCGGACCCAAGGGCGAAGCTTCCTTGGGGTTGCGGGTGGTCCCGCCCCCTGTTTTTTGCGTAATAGTGCAAATTGGCCCTTTTTTGGCCTGAAAATTTGTATACATAGTGTAAATTTACCCGTTTTTTACCGAAAATCTGAGCACAGACCCCTCGTTTATGATTTTTTTAATACATTTTGAGCCCGACCTCCCCGACGATCTCGTCCAAGCTTCGCCACTTGTCCGATCCAGTTATGAAAATACTGGGTTTTTCTTAAATATAGAATCGTACTATTAAATCTTCAAAAGTTAGATAAAATGGGACACTTTAAAAAAAAGACCCAACTTTTTACCTTTAAAAGGTGGGACACATTTAAAATAATAATCCACATGTGTTATAAATAAAACTCCTAATGCACGTTAAAACTTATAACTGTTAGATTCATATATGTGAAGAAAATATTTTGTTTTAATATTTCATTATAGTTAAAGAGATCGAATTTTTTTAATTAACATCTTGGCCGGCTCAAGTTACATGACTGGTTTCAAACCGTAAACTAGACCCGTAGGAGAATCTGGTTATCACTTGGCTAAAGCATATGGCTAGCATGGTTTCTATTTGCTCAGAGAAAAGATTGCGTCTCTTGTTCATAACTAGGTTAATTTTTTTTGCCTCATGTCGTTGTTCATGTAATTGGGTTTTACAGTTGGGTACGTTGGTTTCAATATAACTTTGTTTGTCGTTAAAAAAATGGTTTTCAAATCATAACCGAATCATATTGCTCCTTAAATAGTTAAAAAAATGGTTTTCAAACCATAACCGAATCATATTGCTCCTTAAATAGTCAAACTAGCTGATTTAGAACGGGTTAGACGATTCAGTCTGTTTCAACGGTTTTTAACATTTACGCTTACCCACTTTCTTCAATATATGGAGTAATGCTAAATCAACACTTATCGTTTCATATTATTTGATAAGGGGTAATTCGACTTATTTGCTTATTATCTAGTCGATAAGGGATGGGCGATACCATCCACGACCTATTTATAACTATACCGAATGATGAAGTATTTATTTAAAATATGTAACGGCTCAACATGTTAAAAGTAACTAGTTACTACAACTAGGGGTGCAAACGAGCCGGGCGGCTCGTGAACTATTCGAGATTGGCTCGTTAAAAAGCTCGATCAAGCCGAGCTTAATCGAGCCTAAGCTTCACTTATCAAGCTCGAGCCAGCTTGCGAGCCTAAACTAGCCTGCCATTTATATGATTTTTAATAATATATATTTAACAATTATATATATATATATATGTGTGTGTGTGTAATGTTATGAAAAAAATAAATAAAAATAACTAAATAATATATAGTATTTTATACATAAAATTATTATAGAAAAATTATATAAAAATATTTATAATTATATAAAAAATAATTGATAAATAATAAATGAGCCGAGCCCGAGTCGAGCTCGAGCTTAAAAATCTACCCACGAGCCGAGCTCGAGCTTTGAAAATAGAGCTCGAAACGAGCCGAGCTTGAGCTCGAGCTCTGTGTACGTTAAACGAGCCAAGCTCGAGCTCGGGCTCAGATCGGCTCGTTTGCACCCCTAACTACAACCTCCTAAATCATTTATAAATTAAACTTTAGTTTCTCTAGAAATTTTCTTAAGTCATATTTAGGCTTAACAAGTTCGAAAAAAATCTATAAAAGCAAACACGAATTTGTTTGCAAGTCAACCAATATGAATCACCACCTTTGGTCCAAACAAAACATGACAAGCAGATCCATCTTGACCTATGTAGTCTACACAAACAATAGTATGCATAAATGGGAGCAACAACCAACGTACGATACATAGTTTCCGTTAGTATTTCAACTAATTACATCGGACAATTTGATCACGTAATGTCTTTTAACAACTTGAGAGGGGACCTTTCTCTCCCACTTGGAGGCAAGAAAGAAAAAGCCAAAAAAGGTAAGATAATTGATTAAAAGACTTCCTACTTTACAAATATTAAACCTTTTGGCAACTAGTTGTTGCGGTTTGTACGATTCCCTTCGGCTTTAATTCGTGACGGGAAGTTTTGGTTACTGTGATGCCTAGCTGATCAGTTCGGTTAATATTGATTTTCAGTTGAAGGTTAGGTATACGAGTTAACTGATCGTTTTTTTAGGATTGGTGGAGCCTTTTGTGCTTCGACTATATAGTTGACATGGAGGAACATTTTTTTGTTTTGTTTTGTTTTTTTTTTTAATTTTTTTTTTGGGGGGGGGGGGGTTATTAAGTTAAATTATACTTATATTTATTTTCTTGTTGGCTAAGTTAGAAACTGTAATCTTGTACTTAGCTAATAAAAGAATATCCTAGTTGCATCTCGTGAACGTAGGCTGACTTGAACAAACGAAGTAAAATCTCGTGTTTTGTTTGTTGCTTTTGTGTGTGTGACAGTGATTCCGTTGTGTTAATTGCTCTGATCGATGCCTAACATTGACCGCACAGCTTCACTTTTGGATATTGTTTAACGGGTATTGCATAGTAATGTTATGACTCTGACTATACGAAAAGCCTGTAGTTTTTAAAACATTAGGTTTTGTAATTCAAAAAGGGGTAACAGCACAACTTGTTGTCCGTTTGCCTTCTGTTTCGATGTAATTACTACTTTATTTTTTAATAAATCGTGCAATTTGATGCTGATATTGTAATTTTAACAAAAATAAAAGATTTCAACAAATTTAACATAGGGTAATCGTCTAAAATTTAGACTTCATAAAAAAAGTGAAAATAAAATAAAATATATCCGGTCTGATATTTTGGTGAAAGGTTAATTCGGTTATATGGGTGTTCTTATCATAAACCGAACTATCGGTTATTCTTGTTGTTTGGTATTTTCGATTATGGTTATCTTTAGTCAATTTTTATGATCACCCTACTAATTCTGTCCACATTTGTTGTGTTATTTTCCAACAAATCTAAGATAGATCTTCATTATCTTATATCAAGATTTAGAATCACACCCTTTGCTAACACCAATAGATATTGTCGCTAATTCATTAAAACCCAATCCTGATCTCTCTCAAAAGAGTGGTATGGAATGAATATAAGGATGGGCTCCCCAATCAACAATTTACAAACCAATCAAACCTCATATGATACAAAAGCAATTTATGAACCATGACATATGTGAATAGGACTCGAGTATAGCCTATCTTCACTATATGTTGATGCCACTATCTTAAAGATAGATAATAGATAACGGTTAAGGATGCATGTGTAATTGCAACATACCAAATGTGATGCTTGTAAATGGTAGAATATCTTATTTGTAGAGACGTGACAAACCAAACAGTTTTAAAGGGTCAAATTAAAAATTGGCTAAAAAAGAAATAGTGACGTAATATAGGATTTATTTTTATGAAGGGTGATTGATGGGCTTAACCAAGAAATTATTATTATTATGATTATTTTATATTTTTTTTTGAGGGGGGGGGGGGAATCCGGATTATGGGTATAATAACAATAGTAAAAATTTTTATATGTGGTGCAACTGCCCTTGTCCTTTGCATGTAGGCTAACCATATTGGCTACTTCCATTTATTAGGCCTGTCACGTGTAGGTGATCGGGTTGGATTTATTTGGGTGCTTGGGATTTATTATTGATGTAATTGATTTATGAGGTTGCAATCAGGGTTTTATGACAGTTGGTATTAGTTGTTGGTCAAATCGGGTCATCCTTATGAATAAATAGCCATGATTTAGGGTTATTGTGTGAAGGATAGTTGTAAATTCGTAATCAAGTTTTGAGCTAGTATATTGATTACAATAATACGAAAGTTCATCCTAAGTTGTGTGTTTGTTATGTGTTTCTAATTACCAGCTTGCTCTTGACGCTAATGAAAAAAATTAAACATGCCAATTTGATTAAGGTTGACTAATATTGTAATATATATGGCTTAGAATGGTTTGTTGAAATATTCATATTGCTATGAATTTGAATCGGATACCATTGGTTGATTCGAGGGATCACATTAACCGACGAGGATAGGTGGAAAAAAATTTATAAAAATGACAAAAGAAGTTTATAATTTTGTTCAGTGTTTTTGATTACTAGCTCGCTCTTGACGCCAATGACGAAAAAACATGTCAACTTGATTAAGGTTGACTAATATTTTAATACATACGACTTAGAATTGTTTGTTGAAAGATTCATATTGCTATAAATTTGAACCAGACATTATTGGTTGATACAAGAGGTCAGAGATTAACTGACGAGGATATGTGGAAAAAAATTGGTAAAAGATGACAAAAGAAGTTTTATAAAATTGGAATAGTGTGAGATGATAGCAATTATGTTGGAGAAGCAAAAGCAAAATTAAAAGCTATGAAATCATGCATAATGTGGGACCTAAAAATACTGAAATTGAACTTGACTTATTGTTGTTGATGTTAGAAATAAATCTAGAAAGATACTCCAATATTAATACTTGGGTCAACAATATTAATTTATCTATTAGATTATTAAAATATATAGGTAAAACATCGCTATAGGAAAGGTAATCAGGTTAGATGGTGTGAATGTTATAGCCTACTATCACAAAGATGGCAAATTATATTAAAAAGCAACAAAGTCGTGTGAAATACATCATGAGTTTACCTCCTAAAAAAAGACTCATAAATAGTTATTAATAATATTATAGATTCAAACATGTTAGACCTCCTTAATCCTTATCTCTACATTTGCCAGTATCAGAGATGTATAAGAAACCGGACTGGGCCCATCGACTCGGTTTATAACCCGACCCACTTTATAAAAAAGGTTAAAACTGGTTTGGACATGACCCAACGCCAGTTCGTAGTCTTGTTCCCTTAAACCGGTTTGGACCCAATTCGATTGAAAAACATGCCAAAAAACCATTTTTTATGTCCAAACTGATTTTAACCCGATCAAAAGCACGCAAGGTCTACACCTAGCTAGGCGCTCAAATAGACACAAGGCAATGTTCTTTCTCTAGGCGTGCAAGAGGCGCACACCTCTAGCCATACACATGAAATAGTAGGTGTAGGGGTATGGTACTAAACCCGGCTTACGACCTTAATTTATTATGTTTGGCTTATTTTATTATATGGACTAATACAATATTATTGGGCTGAGAGGGTTTTGTGGAGGTAACCCTAACTGGGCTAGGCCCATTAGGGTACCATGATGGTGGCCATGAGGCTCCCTATATAAGGATGTCTCCACCTCCTTATTAAGGGTTGTTGTTCTCAATAAGAGCCATCACCATAACCATTTTTGTGTCTGTAAACAAGAGATCCTCGAGATTTTTTAGCAGTCACCTCAACACCCCCATATTTCTATGGCAGGTCTCAAACTACCGGAGAAGAAGATGAAGTCGTGGTTCGTTTATCTCGAACACCGAGGAACATCGTCTTGGATCAGGTCAGATTCATTTCATGTTTCTTCATTGGCGCCATCCGTGGGACGGTAACGAACCACACCTCAATCTTCCCCGTTTCATGCCTGATCTGTGTTTCTAGAGTGACGGAGGTTAGATCTGGTTCTAATTCCTTCAGATCTGATTCCGTTTTAGCAACAGTTACATTCGATATTCTTGTTTGTCTCTCTAGATCTGCGTTCATACGCAATGGGTGCCGGATCCAGATCTGATTTTTCAGTGTTCAATGCTGGAATAAGTTCTAGATCTATAGTCACAAAGCAAAAATTGGGTGTAAAAAAGGAATACACAGGTACAACTCTTTTTGCAGTGGGTACCACCATATTTGCATATCTTTGACTCATGTGGGAAGGCATCTTCTGGGAGAATGACAGGCTGTGTACAGCCTCAAAATAATAGCCATCAATATACTCCGCCGAATCATGCGCGCCCGCAGAAACCACTGTGTAGGTCGGAAGACGGCTCCATTTCTTTGTTTTGCAAAGAAGACTCCGCCGTCATGCATGCGCTCCCGCGAGTCACCACTCCGCCGCCATGCTTGCGCGCCCGCGAGTCATCACTCCGTCGCCATGCATGAGCACCCGCGGAAACCACCATGTCGGTCGTGTCCTTGGTTTTACGCAGAAGACTCCTCCGCCATGCATGCGCGCCTACGAATCACTACTCCGCCGCCATTCATGCGCACTGCCGAGGATCACCATTCTATCGCTATGCATGCACGCCACCTGAGATCAAGACTCCGTCGTATACATATGCACGCCCGCGAATCAACATTCCGCTGCCATGCATGCGCACCCGCGAATCCTCACTACGCTGCCATGCTTGCGCGCCGTGAATCAGCATTCTGCTGCCATGTATGCGCATCCGCGGGTCCTTAGTATGCCGCTATGCATGCGCGCCGCGAATCCGCATTCTGCTGCCATGTATGCGCATCCGCGGGTCCTCAATACGCTGCCATTCATGCGCACGACTCTTCGCCATGCATGCGCGCTCAACTCCGCCATGCATGCGCGCTCAACTCTTCGCCATGCATGCGCGCTCAACTCCGCCATGCATGCCCGCTCAACTCTTCGCCATGCATGCGCGCTCAACTCTCCGCCATGCATGCGCGCTCAACTTTCAGCCGCTATGCATGCGCGCCCGCGGATCACCACTCCGCCGCCATGCATACGCGACCTTGGATCACCACTCCGCCTCCATGCATGCGCGCACCGCAGATCAACACTCCGTTAGACGAACACCGATCACCGTTCGATATTCTTGTCTGTCTCTCTAGATCTGCGTTCATACGCAATGGGTGCCGGATCCAGATCTGATTTTTCAGTGTTCAATGCTGGAATAAGTTCTAGATCTATAGTCACAAAGCGAAAATTGGGTGTAAAAAAGGAATACACAGGTACAACTCTTTTTGCAGTGGGTACCACCATATTTGCATATCTTTGACTCATGTGGGAAGGCATCTTCTGGGAGAATGACAGGCTGTGTACAGCCTCAAAATAATAGCCATCAATATACTCCGCCGCCATCATGCGCGCCCGCAGAAACCACTGTGTGGGTCGGAAGACGGCTCCATTTCTTTGTTTTGCAAAGAAGACTCCGCCGTCATGCATGCGCTCCCGCGAGTCACCACTCCGCCGCCATGCTTGCGCGCCCGCGAGTCATCACTCCGTCGCCATGCATGAGCGCCCGCGGAAACCACCATGTCGGTCGTGCCCTTGGTTTTACGCAGAAGACTCCTCCGCCATGCATGCGCGCCTACGAATCACTACTCCGCCGCCATTCATGCGCACTGCCGAGGATCACCATTCTATCGCTATGCATGCACGCCACCTGAGATCAAGACTCCGTCGTATACATATGCACTCCCGCGAATCAACATTCCGCTGCCATGCATGCGCACCCGCGAATCCTCATTACGCTGCTATGCTTGCGCGCCGTGAATCAGCATTCTGCTGCCATGTATGCGCATCCGCGGGTCCTTAGTATGCCGCCATGCATGCGCGCCGCGAATCAGCATTCTGCTGCCATGTATGCGCATCCGCGGGTCCTCAATACGCTGCCATTCATGCGCACGACTCTTCGCCATGCATGCGCGCTCAACTCCGCCATGCATGCGCGCTCAACTCTTCGCCATGCATGCGCGCTCAACTCCGCCATGTATGCGCGCTCAACTCTTCGCCATGCATGTGCGCTCAACTCCGCCATGCATGCGCGCTCAACTCTTCGCCATGCATGCGCGCTCAACTCTCCGCCATGCGTGCGCTCTCAACTTTCAGCCGCTATGCATGCGCGCCCGCGGATCACCACTCCGCCGCCATGCATACGCGACCTTGGATCACCACTCCGCCTCCATGCATGCTCGCACCGCAGATCAACACTCCGTTAGACGAACACCGATCACCGCGGATCATTATGAACATTCGCAGGTCACTAATGCAAGTTAGTGGATCAAAACGACGCGGGTCGCCTCTGCAACCTCATGAAAGCTCCAGCATCTGTGGCCACACGCCAAACTTAAAGGTTGGGAGTCCTCATAAACCCATACGGCTACGGCTAAATTTAAAGGTTGGGAATCCTCATAAACCCATACGGCTACGTGCCAAACTTAAAGGTTGGGAATCCTTATAAACTCATACGGCCTCGCGCCGAATACAAGGCTGGGCACGCTCCGTATACCGGACGCGCTCCGCTTCGCTCAACACGCCATCATGATTAAACCTCTTATAACCCGAAGCAAAGTATACATATGCAAAAAGGTACATTTGGGAAGCACCGGGTCCAAAAAACCGTACAAGCACTCCTAATAAGTCCAGAACTCCAACTAACCGCTTGCACGCCCAGGAGCAGCACTGGACTAGGGGGACTAGTGGAGGTAGGATCCTAAATACCCGATGGGTCCGGTTTTCAATTTTCTTATCATCATCCAAGAATTTCATTGAAAAACCTATCACCGGAAAAAACAAAAACATGGCGGGCAATTAGAGTCCACGCCGCCTCCTGCTCCGGCAAGCAAGCCGCAAGTTGTGATGATCACCGTGGCATAACTCTCCGCCACCGCGCATGCGCTCGCCGTGGTTCAATACAATGCTAACATTCATGCGCACCACGACAAGTGAACCTCGCCACCGGGTAATGTCATTGCGCCACCACGCGTACACGCCACCGCGGATAACCATCTGGCCGCCATGGTGCATGCCACCATGCATGAGTGCTCCCGCATGTCCATGAAGCCGCATGCGCGTTCCGGCGATTCACGCCATAGCGGGCCGCATGCGCGCTAAGTGATAAATGGCAGATCACTTGAGTGCTCCCGCATGTCCATGAAGCCGCATGCGCGTTCCGGCGATTCACGCCATAGCGGGCCGCGTGCGCGCTAAGTGATAAATGGCGGATCACTTGAGTTCTCCCGCAAATCCATGACTAGCCGCATGCTCGTTCCGGCGATTCACGCCATAGCGGGCCGCATGCGCGCTAACTGGGGTTTCTCCCGCAAATCCATGACTAGCCGCATGCGTCTTCCGGCGATTCACGCCATAGCGGGCCGCTGCGCGCTAAGCTATAAATGGCGGATCACTTGAGTTCTCCCGCAAATCCATGACTAGCCGCATGCGCGTTCCGGCGATTCACGCCATAGCGGGCCGTATGCGCGCTAAGTGATAAATGGCAGATCACTTGAGTTCTCCCGCAAATCCATGACTAGCCGCATATGCGTTCCGGCGATTCACGCCATAGCGGGCCGCGTGCGCGCTAAGTGATAAATGGCAGATCACTTGAGTTCTCCCGCAAATCCATGACTAGCCGCATGCGCGTTCCAGCGATTCACGCCATAGCGGGCCGCATGCGCGCTAAAGTGATAAATGGCGAATCACTTGGGTGCTTCCGCATATCCATGACAAGCCGCATGCGCATTCCGGCGATTCATGCCATAGTGGGCAGCATGTGCGCTAATCTTTACTCAATGGCAGATAACTTGTGAGCTTCCGCGGATCATGCAAAAGCTCCGGACAAAGTTACGCTCCGACATGAGTCAAGTGTAATCTTATGTGGATCTGTATTCTTTTCAAATGAATAAAACGAGGCTCTCCTTTTGAGAGAAGCGACTGATGGGGTCAATTGATATGTCACTTTTCTTTCACTGTTAAAAAATTATATAATAATAAGATAGAGATAAAAGTCATTTTCTCTCATCCTCACAATGGAAGAGACATCATATACTGCGCCATCGCCATCGCGGAAAAATGTGATGGCCGCACGTGAGCCATCGCAGATCAGTACTCCGTCATCACGTGCACTCAATGCCTTCGGTTTTACGCAGAAGACTCCACCTCAATGCATGCGCGCCCGCGAGTAACCGCTCCGCCGCCATGCATGCGCACCGCGGATCAAAACCCCATGCGGGTTGGAAGACGACCCCATGCGGGTCAAAAATAGTACAATATGAGCTTGGAAGACGACACCATTCATGGGCGCCGTGCTCCGACATAACAAACTCTGACCAAGGCGGGTCACCTGCAAGCTCCGCAGGTAAGCACCCGACCACCATTCATGTGCGTCGATGGGTTTCAACAATACGTCACCATGCATGCGAGCTAAGGATCATCGCGTCACCATGCATGCGTGCGTGTCCCGCTGATCAACTCTACGCCGCCATGCGTGCGCTTCCGCAGATGAACAATCCACCGCCATGCTTACGCGCCATGCACATGTTGCACTCCCCGCCATGCGTGCGCGCTCAACTCTCCGCCATGCGTGCGCGCTCAACTCCCGCCATGCATGCGCGCTCAACTCGCCGCTATGCATGCGCGCTCAACTCGCCGCCATGCATGCGCGCTCAACTCCCGCCATGCATGCGCGCTCAACTCTCCGCCATGCATGCGCGCTCAACTCCCGCCATGCATGCGCGCTCAACTCTCCGCCATGCATGCGCGCTCAACTCCCGCCATGCATGCGCGCTCAACTCTCCGTCATGCGTGCGCGCTCAACTCCCGCGGGTGACATAAGCGCTCAGATATTCCAGCCCCGGCACGGTGCCACCATGAAACACTAACGGCGTGTCATCTGGGCATTCACGAGGATCAACTAGCAACCATAAAGAGCCGCATGCGCACTCCCACAAGTTAACTTCAGCCATCATGGATGTATCGCGGGTCATTTCTGGCTCCCGCAGATCACGAGAGAGTTCCATAGCGGGTTGATTCGCGCCATTCCGCGTCCGTAAACAACTTTTGCGGGTTACTACCAGGGCTCGTCACGCTTCCGCATGGATGAAATTCACTCTACCACCATCATCGGGGACTGAAGAAGCGATCTGGATGTCTTTCGTATGATGAATGAAGGTGTTTTCTTGATGTATGAGTATATAGGATTTGCATGAAATGGCACAAAAAGTGCTTATATTAATGCAAAATATATGGCTACGCGCCAAACTTAAAGGTTGGGAATCCTAATAAACCCGCTCGGCTATGCGTCGAATATTAGGTTGGGCACATCTCATAATTCGCCTAAGGATGGAAGACATCAGAATATATAGGTTGGGAATCCTAATAAACCCGCTCGGCTACGCGCCGAATATTAGGTTGGGCACACCTCATAATTCACCTAAGGATGGAAGACATCCGAATATATAGGTTGGGAATCCTTATAAACCCATACGGCTACACGCCATATTTAAAGGTTGGGATTCCTTATAAACCCATACGGCTACGCGCCAAACTTAAAGGTTGGGAATCCTCATAAACCCATAAGGCCACTCGCCAAACATAAAGGTCGGGAGCCTAATAATATCCCAAACGGCCACGCGCCAAACATAAAGGTCGGGAGCCTAATAATATCCCACATGGCCACGTGCTAAACATAAAGGTCGGGAGCCTAATAATATCCCACATGGCCACGCGCCAAACATAAAGGTCGGGAGCCTAATAATACCCCACATGGCCACACGCCAAACATAAAGGTCGGGAGCCTAATAATATCCCAAACGGCCACGCGCCAACGTAGGTTGGGCACACCTCATAATTTGCCCGAGGATGGGAACCTTGTAATACATCCACTTTTAGTTGATATGTTTTTGCAGGTTCGGCTACGAGTCGCACAAGCACCTATGACATTATTATTATTATCTGGTCGTTTGTGCCTCCATTATTATTTTGAAGACAAGTTGGGATAGTCATCCTGCGTAGAAGAGGCCCTTGTGGGCCAGTCATTATCATCATATTATGGCTCATAAGCCATAACTCGCGCATGCTTCATTATTTTATAGCTCGTAAGTCGCCTCGCGCGCAAGCTTCATTATTTTTATAGCTCGTAAGCTGCCTCGCGCGCAAGTTGCATTACATTATTATCGAGATGCGCACTCTATCTTTTATCAGGCCCCGCGCCACTATTGTTATGATGCGTGCTATATCTTATTCATGCCAGTGCACCATTATTATCATAAGGATCAGAACATGTCACCGTCATGGAGAAAACCTCTCAAAACTCAAAGGCAATAAAGACAAGGCCGAAGAAAAGGGAAAAAACCGTCTCATATCCTAACACACCTTATGAAGTCCAGCGCTCCACCTAAACGCTTGCACGCCTAGGAGCAACACTGGACTTGGGGGGCTTGTAGGGGTATGGTACTAAACTCGGCTTACGACCTTAATTTATTATGTTTGGCTTATTTTATTATATGGACTAATATAATATTATTGGGCTGAGGGGGTTTTGTGGAGGTAACCCTAACTGGGCTAGGCCCATTAGGGTACCATGATGGTGGCCATGAGGCTCCCTATATAAGGAGGTCTCCACCTCCTTATTAAGGGTTGTTGTTCTCAATAAGAGCCATCACCATAACCATTTTTGTGTCTGTAAACAAGAGATCCTCGAGATTTCTTAGCAGTCACCTCCACACCCCCATATTTCTATGGCAGGTCTCAAACTACCGGAGAAGAAGATGAAGTCGTGGTTCGTTTATCTCGAACACCGAGGAACATCGTCTTGGATCAGGTCAGATTCATTTCATGTTTCTTCAAAAGGAGAATTCAACATGTTTAATCACATCCAAGGGGAATTAGCTACATCCCTCATTCAAAGATTTGAGACTCTAAATAACAAGATGAGAAGTTCTGGCCTAGTCTATTAGTTTTCTGAGATCAACAAGAAGTTGTTAAACTCAATGCCTTACACGTGGAACAGTAGTGTGACTACTATCAAGGAACCACAAATCTGAATACAACAACCTTCGGTGACTTGACCTCCACCATTAAGTCATTTGAGTGTGATGACAAGCTCAGATTGAACAACCATGTTAGCTGTCTAAATCATTCCGGGGTTTCCACTGGTTATGGAATAAGCTCAGCGTTCCTCAGCCATTCACATCCGATGGTTCATCTAGTTGATGGAGTGAGGATGTAAAATGCTCAACCTGACAAGAATAGTGCCTTCAAGTCATTAGTGAGTTAGTCAGGATCAGCAACATCAAACTCCTTTCATGATGCAGTTAACAAAGCTGTTGAACAAGCTCTCAAGGCTCAAGGAATCAACAAGTCTGCAAGCAACAAGACAAGCAGTTCAAGCTACCCCATCTCTCAAGTTGATGACTCTCACATTGCACTCTTTAATGACTTTATGGCCAGCCATGAAGAACTGCTTCAAGGAAACCTGCTGTCTCCATCTTTCCAACAAGGATACTCCATAAATCAAGAGAAAGATCTTGAGAAGATGGATATCAGGTACCACATGGCCATGACAGTTCATAGGGCCACTAATTCACGAAGAAGTACGAAAAGTACAGTTTCAGGGACTGCGATAGCAAAAGCATTGAGTTTGACAAAGAAAAGCTCTGCTGTTACAACTGTAATGAGATGGGGCATTTTACAAGAGAGTGCACAAACCCAAGCCAGCTCACTGGGGATGTGAAGATTGTTGATGTCACAAAAGGTGAAGGGGCTAGGAGGAATGATAAGAGGCCAATGGTCAAAGCAGCTCTTCGGGTAAAGGGGCTCCAAGGTTCGGTCAAGGAATTTCAAATCAAGGGAACTCAAACTCAAGGGCCCTGGCCACACAGACTACTGAAACTGCTGAGCCAAATTGGGCGGGTCAATTTGGCGAACTAATGAACCCGTGAACTTTGCTGGAATGACGTTTGTGAGTTGAGATCAAGCTTCTTCAAACTCTGCATCAGGAGACAACCAAGACACTCCTGACATTCCCGAGGTACACAGACATCTTTGCTCTCAAGCTTGCATTGATAAGGTAGAAAGTTATAAAACTCATAATGTTGCCTTGATTAGTGAAAACACAAGCAATACATATCTGATTGGTGAGTATAAGAAAGATGAAAAGATATTTACTACTATAATTAAAACTCATAATGACGCCATGATAAAATTGAATCTAGAGTTATTTAAATCTAATTTGCTAGTTAACACTCATAAAAAACGAATAGTTGAGTTAAATGCTAAAATTGAGGAACTAGAGTTAGATCTTGCCCTAAAAAAATAATTATAGACAAGTTTGAGATGACTTTTGATAAGCTTAATGGTATTATTGGATCACAAATGGGGGTGAAACAAAAGACGGGGTTAGGATTTGAACATGCTACTTTTCCACCACCTTTTAACAAAAACTATGCGTGCCTACCCGACTTTTGTTTTAATACCCTACCCGAGGATGAAACAGTCTATGGAGTTGGTCACGTGCTAAAACTAAAGATATTTGTTCCTCCAGTTCCCAAGACTGTTGATCCAATCCCTGTGCAAGTTAATTCTAATAGTGATTCATCTTGTTCAACAGACTGTGTAGAAGAAAGTGGTTTGGTGGAAAAGGACATAAGTTGTGAGAAGAAAAGAGTTTTAAATTCACTTTTTGAGTGTAACGTGAATCCAAAACAATCATATTTCAACTCTGTCTGTAATAATAATATATCTGTTTCCATACAAAATACATTGAACTTATATTCGGATAGTTATGTAATATGTGAAAGTGTTGATGTTGGAACCTCTTACATTATTTTGGATGAAAATGCTAATGTTATTTGTGACATTTGCTATTTTTCATACCCGAAAACACGACCCGTTTTTAAATTTTGATTTTCATGAAAGATTATTATTATTATTATTATTATTATTATTATTATTATTATTATTATTATTATTATGATGTTTATCATTGATTTGTATTTGTTAAGTTACAACATTGATTTCAATGCCGTTTATTATTATTATTATTATTATTATTATTATTAAATCATAAATTATTAATTTCAAGTTATTAACATTATTCTCATATGTGCAAATACTTGAATCTATGTTCATTTCATTATTTACATGTATAATCGTTAATTTGACACGTTGAACCGGGTTTGTCTAGATTAATATTTTAACATGTAACATAAATAATTATGGTCATCATAAATTAATTTTTATCCAAAGTATTTTATTTGGCATGTTTTATTAAAAGAAAAACATCTTTCTAGCATATTACAAACACAACTTTCTCTCAAAGACTTGCCTACTTAACTCCCTTTCTAACGACAACTATAAATACCCTCTCATTTTCATCATTTTCTTTGCTCATTCTTCTTCTCTCTCCAATAATAATTCTTCCAATGGAGTTTTTTAATTTATATTTCTTGTGTTTTTTCATCTCAAGATCATAAGGTAGGCGTAAAGTTTTGTTCATGTTTTCTTGTCTTTATTCTTTGTTTCTTCTTATTTTCTTACTGCCATAATGGTTCTAAGACCATCACCTAATTATGTTTATGATCCCACCTAATCTATACACTATGGTGTATAGGGTGGAGGAGACAATGAACATAAGATTGCAAGATGATCCTTAATGGTCACACCCTAACAAGTTCTTAAATTCTTGAAGTTTTGTTTTTTTTAATTTATTTTGATTCAAGAACCATTAGGATTTTCTTTACCAAAATTCATTCCAAAACATCAAAAACATTGTTGTTTACAATGTTCTAGATGTGCCAGCAGAATTATTCGACAAAGGTCGAGCAATCACTTGGTCATAACAAACTGTAGCAATTAATGCAAGACCAAAGTCTATCATTAACTTTATTGAGTTACTGTTCTAATACTATTTATTTGTATTTTTATTCTTTCGTATGGATTCATAATCATTATTTAAAAATTTGTGCGCAAATTTGTACCCTTTGTGAAGATCGACTATATAAGTCTATCTCGGGTCTGAATTTGGGAAAACTTTCTAAATAGCAGTTGTTCCTTACATATTAATTTAGTTGATTGGAGATTTTTTTAATTTTTGAGAATTGATTGATATTTTAAGCATTTATGCAATTGTTGACAAAAATCTGTCCAAAACTGATTTCGTTTTCCTTGTTTCCTTTTCAACTTTTAATTGAGTTATTTTAGTACATATAGGTTTCTTTAACCTTTATTTATCCAACACATTCTAAAGAAGCCTTAATTACTTGGATTTAGAGATTACTCATTAGGACCCACCCAAGCTTAACCAATCAAAGTGCGTACACAACTTTATTATTTATTTATTATTCAAGTATACACTCAAACAAAATTCCACTATTTGCATATTGTGATATTGCTCAATTAGTTGCTAAATGTTATATGACTATGTGTTTACAGTTACTATGGTTGGTTGGTATCTCATCCTCATCCTTATCCTCATAGTATGATCATACGCCGTCCGAGTAAACATGTCCGAATCTAGTGGCATGTTGAAAAGACACTTTTATTTTATGTTTTGCTAATTGATGTAATACACACTATTGCAAGGATTTGTCATTTTTATCATTATATATATCTCCAAACTTGTGATTACTTGCTCAACATTATTGTTGACAAAATATATCTATATTTACGCATATCGCAGATATCTACATGGGATGATTAAAGATGCAAGACAATAGTTATACCTTAGGTTTAATACAATAAAGAACAATTTATATGTATTAGTTAATGTAATAGCTTTGGGATGATATTGATTTGTGAAACTCTTGTGTACGATGATTGGAATAAATAAATTAGATATTGACACTCTATATTTATTTTAGTGTCTTTGAGCTATGATACAAATATTGTCGCACCCCGACATGTTTTGCCGTTAGGTTGGGGTGTGACATTATTTCAGATACTGATTGTGGAACTGTTTGTGATGAATCTTTTATTGAAAATTGTACTAATGGAAATAAAACTGCTGTTGTCAACTTAACAAGCTGTTCGTCAACAAGTTGTAAGGCTGAGGATAATTCATGTAAAAACAAGGTTTTTGAAATGAAAAGGCTAGTACTTCGTGTAAATATGTTCCACCAAGTAAAAGATCGTTTTCTAAAAACTACTAATCATTTAAGAAATCCTTAGTCATTCAACTTATCTGATAACAACTACTATGGTCATTATCAACAAAATTGTGTTGATTCATATTATCCCAATGCTTTTGATGATCGGGGTCACAGATCAAATGGGTTTTACAATCATGTTCCTTTTCAAGAATCACCATTCCCACCACATCAACCGTATTATAGTTGTGATGAGTTTTATGGTGCTCCTAGGAGAAAATGTTGTCTTGTGTGTGGTAACCCATCTCACCTTGCAAGACATTACAAGAACTGGCATATACAACAAAGAGATGTGTAAAATCAGTTTAATCAGTCCCGGTTTACTGCTGCTAGCAGCTTAGGATCAATAACTGATCAATCTGAAAATCAAGCAAGTGAAATGGATGTGAGATCCAATAAAAGCAAGAAAATAAGAAAACCTTTGTGGATAACTGAAAAGGAAAGAACGAAAATGGGTTCCAAGACTGAAAAGTTCAAAAACCCACAAAAAACAAGTGAGAAAAGAAATCCGAAGGTCGAAAGTTCTAAGGATTTTGTTTTGAAAACAAAGAGAAGACGGACTAGAAAAACTTCTAGAAACAGGAAACATATTTCTACATGGGTTCCAAGGGACTTTTCTTCAGACTCTGATTCACCAAAACACTTCATCTTTCCAAAAATTAAAATAAATTTGGTGATTTTCCTGTTTAGCTTCTTGAGACAACTAAGTGTCGGGAACCCACGTCTATTGAGCTGCTCATTTGTGTAGGATTAGTCAGGAAGGCCTGTCAACAGTATTTAATACTTAGACAGTGGCTGCACCTGACACATGACAAGAGACGAGTTCTTACTATTTGACATTCAACCGTTCGATGGTGGATCTGTTTCCTTTGTTGGTGACTTGGGAGGGAAAATAATAAAGAGAGGAAATGTCTCAAATGACACCTTGACCTTAGAAGATGTCAACATTGTGGAACAGCTAAACCACAATCTGCTCAGTGTCTCACAAATCTGCGACAAACAATATTCCACTCTCTTCACTAAACATGAGTGTTTAATCTAGAAACTAGGTTTTAAAGTCCATGAGGAATGAATTCTGATGCGTACTCCAAGGCATAATGATGATTATATATTAGACATGTGAAGTTCATATTCACGACATAATGCTTCATGTCTAATATATAAATCCTCGAAGAAACACATAACTTTGGCATCAACGTTTGGTTCATGTCAACTTTAAGAGTTTGAACAAGCTGGTAAAAGGTGATCGAGCATATGAGGAGTTTGCCTATTAAAACTTTCTCTTGCACTGAAAAATGTATTCCTTGCTCCAAATGCAGGTAGCATAAACTCCCTCACAGGCCCAAAACTATTAATTCTATAGATTCCATTCTTCAACTGTTACATATGGATTTGCTTGGTTCAATTTATCCTTTGGAAATCGGCCGAAAAGCCCATTGTCTTGTTATTACTGATGGTTACTCTCATTTCAGCTAGACTTTTCTACTAGGGCATAAAGATGAAACTACTTAGTTCCTGATCTGGTTCATGACTCTTGAGGAAAACCAAACCAAAATTAGAGTCAAGTGTATAAGAAGAGACAATGGAACGGAATTTTGCAACAAAGATGTCAACGGCTTTTGTCACTCAAAGGGGATTGATCGTCAGTTCAGTGATTCACATTCCACAAAAAAACGGGGTTGCTGAACAACGTAATCGAACACCTATCGAAGCTACAAGAACAATGTTGTCAGACTCAAGGCCTACTTGTTTTTCTGGGGTGAAGCGATCAATACTGCATGCTTCATCTAGAACTGTGTGTTGCTGAAAAGCGTTTAAAGAAGACTCCTTATGAGATCTACTACAAGACAAAGCCGCAATTCAACTAATTCAAGACCTTTGGATGTCCATGCACTCTACTTCTTATAAATGCCAATTCAGGCCTCAAGTTTGCTGAAAAGGCGGATTAGTGTTACTTTATTGGTATGCTGCTAAAAAGTCCGCTTATAAAGTTTACAACAAGAAAGCAAAAGTGATAGTGGAATCCTTCAATGTTGACTGACAAAAGCTTAATCCTACAGATGCACCCATGAGATCTAACTGGTTCTTTGATTATGACTTTTTGTTCAACCAGTTCCGTGGTATTTTTACTCCCCCGATTGCAACTACTCATGCTCCAGCTTTAGTGCCTCAGTTAGTGTTGATTCAAGCCATCTCCAACAGCTTGAATGATGTTGATCTATCTGCTGGTAAGTCAAACATAAATGTACTAGCTGTAGCTCCTCAACCAGCCGCAGACAATCCTGTTCTTTAGCAGGCAGATACAACCGATGTGGTTACTATTGAAGATACTTCCGATTCCGAGTCCGAATCTTCTTACCTGTTGGCTGGCAATGTTGATCCAAATCCAACTGTGCCTGTAGTTGATCTTCAGAAAGAACCAAATATGGTGGATTCTATTCCCACACATCCCTCATGAAATGACAATGTATAAGTTACTATTGAAGAGACTGCTACAAATGAAGTTGCCGTTGATGCGTCTAACACTAATTCTACTCCGGCTCCCGCAATCGTTTTTCTTTTAACGGAAAATCGCTGGGATGGTCCTGTTGCTCCTAAACATGTGGTTAATCAACCAGACACCATTCAACCAGCCACTGATGTTCTGACTAATGCTCCAAGCATATTCCATCCCGTTGAGAACTTAACTGTTGATCTTCAAGTGGAGCCAATTCCTCAAATGACCATTCATCGGTCACACATTACAGAGAACATCATCGGTTCTCCTTCTACCGACATCCAAACAAGGAGCAAGTCTGGTACTATTAACAACTATCTTTTTTTTTTATTTCTCAGGTTGAACCTTAAGATTACAAGATTGCTCATAAAGAGAATTCCTGGGTTGAAGCTATCCAATTAGAGTTGTTACAGTTCAAGATGCTCAATGTGTGGAAGTTGGTGAAGAAGCCTGAGAATAAGAAATCGATTGGTACCAAGTGGGTGTTTCGAACCAAGAAGAATGATAAAGGGGTTATCATAAGATATAAAGCAAGGTTGGTGGTACAAGGTTTTTCTCAATGTGAAGGTCTTGATTATGATGAGGTTTATGGCCTTGTTGCTAGGCTTGAAGCCATTCGTCTATTCTTATCCTATGCATCATACATGAACTTCAAAGTATATCAAAAAAATGTGAAGACTTCTTTCTTGTACGAGAAAAAAAAGAAGAAATCTATGTCAAGCAACCGGTTTTGAGGATCCTGATCATCCAAACTATGTGTATCATTTTGACAAAGCTCTTTATGGCCTTCATCAAGTACCTCGTACTTGGTACGCTACTTTAGTAGAACATCTTTTGGAGAATGGCTATAGAAGAGGTGTTATTAATCAAACACTATTTATCAAGAAGGTGATCGACCATATGATCTTGGTCTAAGTGTATGTTGATGATATTATCTTCAGGTCAACAAGTGACAGTCTGTGTAGAGAGTTTGCAGAGGTAATGAAAAGTTGGTTTGAGATGAGCTCTTTGGGAAAATGACATTCTTTTTGGTCCTCCAAGTTGAACAGAAGACGGATGGGATTTTGATTCATCAGGATAAATACGTCCACGAAATTGTTCAGAAGTTTGGGTTCAAGGATGCCACTCCCTATGTCACTCTGATTGCTATTAGATCGGCGTTAGCTCCAAGTTCATCAGGAAAGTCAACTGATCAACACCTTTACAGGTCTATGATTGGCTCCTTAATGTATCTTACTGCAAGCAGGCTGGACATCATGCTCCCTGCTTTCTAGTGTGCCAGATATCAATATGATCCGAAAGAGTCCCACTTAACTTCTATCAAACGTATCTTCCGGTATATCAAGGGAAAGCCTCGTCTGGGTTTCTAGTACCCTAAAGATTCTCCTTTGGTGCTACTTGATTACAATGACAATGATTATGAGGGATGTACTTAGACAGAAAATCAACATCCGGTGGATGTCAATTCTTGGGTGATCGGTTAATCTCTTGGCACTACAAGAAGCAAGTCACCGTATCTACCTCCACTACCGAAGTAGAATAAATTGTTGCTTCCAGCTGCTGCTCACAAGTCATATGGATCTAGCATCAGCTGCTAGATTACGGTTTGAATTTCTTTAACACCCCTGTCAAGTTTGATAATGAAGCAGTGGTTTGTATTGTTAAAAACCCGGTCCAACACTCAAAAGACAAAACATATTGGCATACAAATACATTTTATTCGTGATTTTATGACTCTAAGCTGGTCAATATTTAAAGGGTCCACACTGACTACAACTTTGCAGACTTTTTCACGAAAGCCTTTGATTGTGCCCGATTTCTAAATCTTGTAGAGTCGCTTAGCATGATTTGTTTTGATTAAAATTTATTTATCATTTTGTTTTTAAAATTTGTAAATATTTTTTAAATATGTAACAATTTTAGAGGGAGAAACTGAGTTAAGTATAACTCACTAAACAACTTCTTTAAGAGAATCAGAGTTCCATGTTATCCCACTTCGAGGGAGCTCCTATTTAGAGTGAGCATGCAAGTAAAATTTAAATTTTTGAGAAATTGATCCGACCTTTGGAAAATGATAAGAAATTATCTCTAATGATTCTAGCACATGAAAATAGTAGATCAAAAGCCTACAAGATCATTGCTTGGTGCGTAGATAGGATTGACAAACGAGTAAGTGTTAGAGTGATATAAACTTAAATACCCGCCTATGCTAGTGGTTATACGTTTATGAAGCGGTTACATGACTCCAATTAAAGTTGTATCAATGAAAGCAAAAATGTTATTAGTCAGTTATACACGAGCCCATTAGTGATTGATCACCTTAAAATATTTATTTTTCTGTTATCAATATTGAAAATCCAAGAGACAAGGCAGAAAAACTGCAAAGTTCTTAAAAATATTTAAATTCAACACAAAAATGTTGAAAATTAACACAAAAAAGGTGTATATTAGAACCACTTGAGGTGGGACAATTAGTAAGTCCTAGGAACCTTAAATGAAGGCATGTAAGTCCGAACTAGTTGGCATATAAGTCTATAATTCAACCTTTAAAGTTTGTGAAAGTTTGCAAAATAAATATGTATAAAATATTATTATAAATGTCAAAATGTTTTGATCAATCATTAGGGGTCGGAGTCAATTCAGGATGATCTGATGAACACAAACAATGCTTGAGGTATGATGAAGTCTGTAATTTGTCAGATTATGTGGGGACCACAGAAGCACTGTGCCTAATACATACATTAACATTTTACGTTGGCATCAAAATACTTGTTAAGTTTAAAGTGGGCAAAATATATCTACAATCAACTTTGAGTTCATGGCACAATAATGTCGAAATAAAAGTGTGATTTGGAACGTTAACAAATAATGTGATTTCATGTCATGATCTTTTCTCGCAAAAATATATGAACTTTCTGTAAATATTATTAATGGCTATAATATTAATTTCATCTTTATACCTTAATTTGTTTTAATTTTGTTTTGTTTTTGTTTTATATTTTATCTTAAAATGGTATTTTAAGTTATTTTATTTCAATTTTTTATTTTATTTTTATTTTTGTTTTCTTTTTACTTCTTATCTTCTCTTTAAAACTTAATTTTAAAACTTTTGTTACTTTACGACAAGGTCCGTCATGCAAATATTGTATAACGTGTAGACCGATAAAAGTATATCTTGTATATATTTAAGTGGTTGGGTTCGGTGTGTAAATACTTTTTGAGTTTAAATCGGTAAATATTTTCAAAGTTCAAGGGCTAAAAGTGAAATTCGTTTAAAACTCAAGAGGTTTTGACACTATCACGAGATAGGATGTATTTATATAAAGGAAAACCTAAAATATCTTTCATTTGTCACCCTTTGCTTTTTCAAGAATCCTCTCAACACACTCTCTCTCTAAAACCAACCACCGCCTCTAACAAAAAACTACAAATCTACTATCATCTTCCGTTATTCCATACTTGATAGTAATCCCATTGATCCTTCACCCAAGGTACAACATCGGTTTGACTTTGAATTGATGGTTTATTTTTCTTGCTCTTGGCGACGGTTCATAACCGAGATTTCGGTGAATCTGTAGGCTCATTTGTGTTGTTGTTTACATAAATCAATGATAAATCCGTGATATCAATATCGTTATAGACCCATGGTCTAATTTAATTAGATTGTTATATTTATTTTGGTAGTTCTTTGGTTTTAGGTGGTTTTCAAACTGGTTCATGTCTGATTGGCTATCTTTGTGTTGTTATTTGTGAGAAAAAGTTGTACAGAAAGACAATTCGGGTCTAGGTGACCTTGGATCTGTGAGGAATTGAGTTTTGGATAAACATGTGTTTTGAATCGAATGTGTGATTTGAATTGAATCGCATTTTCAATTTGATTCAAATCGCATATCAAGATTTCAATCGGATCGCATGTGAGAGATAAAAAGAAGAAAGCTGTTGGTTAAGGTGATGTTGGTTGAAAGGATTGCAAGGTTGGAGAATGAAAGAGAGGCTGGCCGAGCACTCATTACTGATCAAAGAAAGATGATAAAGATTCTCTGTAAGCGGATTGACAGTCAACAAACCTCCTTGAACGATCAATCACTAAATAATGTTGAACACCATGATGAGGTTGTGAGATTGGAATCAAGAGTTTCTCACTTTGAAAGCGACATGCCGTCCTCCTTCAACATTGCAACAAATCATAGGAGTGAGTTGGAAACAGCGGTTAATAGGTTGATGCTACAAAATGAACGACTTGAGGCTCAAATTGGTTTGCTGGAGAGTAAGCCAGGCTCTTCAAGAAACATTGGAACTCTTATTGCCGAGAATTATGAACTCAGGTAAGAGATTAAAACATTGAAAGCAAGGTTAGAAGAACAGATCCGTCTGAACGAGGCTCAACTCAAGATCAATGAAGAGCTAGCCAACAATTACCTAGCCGCCTGTGAGATCATAAAGTTGACAAATCAAGATGTTGATGTTCTTGAGGCATGGTTGAACACAGTCTTCGGGAGTTGGGTGAATCCCAAGGATGAGGGAAAACGGAAGAAAAATGATAAAGAACAGTCCGTCATGGCTGATCCTAGGGTTCGTGCAAGTGATGTTGGTGCTGTTAGTAGTGGAGCTGGTGTTGCGGCTACCAGTGATGATTCTGCGGTTGTTGGCAGAATAGTTGGTGTTAGTGTTAGTGGTACATGAACTGTTCTTGTGGGTACACCGGCTATTGGAGAAACCGTCACTGAAGATGTTTATGATGAGGAAGATTTTGATAAGGAGGAAAGTGATGATAACAAACGGTGCTGACGACTCTGATAATAATGATGATGGAGATAATGGAGGTGGTGGAGTAGGTGGTGGCAGTGGAACATGTGAGAAAACTGCTACGCATGATGATATGCCACGTGTTGATCCTTTAACTAGTGATCCCGCAAAGAAGACTAGAGAAACAGATGCTGCTGTGGAGGGCGAGTTTTCATTTGTTTTTAATGTTGATCAATGTGCAGGTACCCAATCGCAAGAAAATGAAACACCGGTAGATGACATCAACTACTCTCCTAATCCAAATACACATGAGCTAGTTGTCAAGGATCTAGTTTCAGAAGTTGATGTGGTTATTGATCTTCCTGCAAATACTGCTGCCGAGGTGTCAAAGCCAAGGAAGAATAAGTGGAACCCGGTTTCGAGGTGTGTCAGCATACGTGGAAGGAACTACCCTTACCACGATGACTCACTCATTCTATACCCCAAATGGCCTGCTGATAGTGAGTCGTGTGCAATAAGGCGGGCTAACTGCGATCACACGTACCTGCATCATACTGAGCTGCACACATTGTCTCAACTTGACATGAACTTCTTTAGAAGAAAGCTGGTCAAGGAATTGGTGAGAAAAAGCTTGAAGGATGGCTCAAAAGGTCTTACTCTACATAGGGAATCGAAGAAACACTACCCCAACTTCAAACTCAACAAGGGGAGGTCTTAGGTGCACCCTACTGAGATTGATCCTAACACCAGAAAGCGAAGAAAAAGCATGAGATACAAGATGCCAAAAGATGGGCGGCCAGTTTACCATGGAGAACCATTTAAGCCCAACATGCTTTATGACTTTATTGGCTGGATTGTTGACAAGGAGACTGGTGAAGCGGTCATCCACTGCAAGAGCATGCATCCTTTTCATGCGTTTGATGAGCACGAACTGATGGGTTTCAGGAAGAGAGACTTTTTGAAATTATACAAGTCTTCTTTGCCTACTGTGGAAGATCGAACGAAAGACAACACCGATGAAATAGTTGGGACGTTCAACAAGTTTGCTCGCTATGTTGTTGAGAACCAACTATATGACTGCGATTCATCGTTCGAGTATGAGACCGACTAAAGACGAAAGCTACAACAAATACCAAAAAACTAGAGGGAAATTGTAGAGCCCATATTGTTTTGATAAGTCTTTTGCATTTGTTTGGTTGTTTAACGTTGTATTTCGTTAGCTTTCGGTTTGTTTATGTATGTTTGGGCCATAGGCCATGCAAATAAAGCCCATCTTGGGCCCAAGTAAATAAATAAATCATGGCATGGCCTGCACTATAAATAGTGCAACCATACCCATGCTACAACAACCTTTTTGAAAATCTTACCCATACCTTTCTCACCAACTCTCTCTACTCTCTCTCTTTCTTTCCTTTTCAGAAATAATTGAACACGAAACAAGATCCGAGATCTTGGGTACACATAATTGATATACGCTATCTTGATGTGAGATTGATCAAAGAACATAGTTGTTTGATCCTTCCTAAGGACCTACAATCAATTATTAAAATTTTAGAAACATTACATGAACTCTACGAATTGAAAGGAGATAAAATTAAACTAGTGTCGGAGCCTCAGCATTCATGGTGGTTGAAGGTTTTAAGCTTCAAAAAGGTTGCTAACATTGATGATGTCAAATCATATCCAAGATGGTGTTAATGATGGAAGTATCGGAGCTTCAAAAAGGTGAGTGACTGGGTTGACGGTGTCGGAGCAGATTCAAGACGGGGGTTGACGACGACGGTGTTGGGACTTCAAGAAAGTGGTTGACAGGGTTGACGGTGGCAAAGCTTTAGCGGTTTTTGGCTTCAACAATGACAATTTGTCACAATGGCATCGACGTTTGGTCCACATCAACTTTAAGAACTTGATTAAGTTGATTAAAGGTGAACATGTGAGTGGTTTTCCTATTAAATCATTTTCTTGTGTTGAAAAATGTCTTTCTTGTTCTTAATGCAAACAACAAAAACTCCCTCACAGACCCAAGAGTGTCAATTCCCTAAGTTCCATTCTTCAGCTGCTGCACATGGATCTTTTTGGTCCAATTCAACCTATGGCGATAGGCCGAAAAGTGTATTGTCTGGTTATTACTGATGATCGTGTTTCAGTTGGACTTTCTTATTAGGTCACAAAGATGACACTGCTCACTTTATGATCAAGTTTATGACGCTTGCTGAGAATCAAACCGACAAGCGGATCATGTGCATTAGAAGCGACAATTGGACGGAATTTTGCAACGAGGCTGTTGATTACTTTTTTCATACAAAGGGGATATACCGTCAATTCAGCGCTCCATAAACTAGACAACAGAGTTCCTGAAAGACCAAACCGAACGCTCATCGAAACTGCCCGAACAATGCTTTCATATTCCAAACTTCCATTATTTATCTGGGTTGAATCCTTCAATACAGCTTGCTTCACTCAGAATCATTTGTTGCTGAATAAAATATTGAGCAAGACTCCATATGAAGTCTACTACGAGACCAAGCCGCAAGTCAATTACTTCAAAACATTTGGATGTCCATGTACTTTGCTTCAAACTAATGCCAACTCAACTTCGAAATTTGCAAAGAAGGCAGATGAGTGCTACTTCGTCGGATATGCTGCCCATAAGAGTGCTTATCGATGATGCTAGACTGTCGCTATCTAGTATAAAACAAGTAAATCAGTTTCCTAATCACCTAAGCAAGATAAGGTAAGTAGGGTGTCGAACCACGAGGAGTATGTGGTCAGTGAGCAGTGAAACTGATCCCTAACATTATGAAGTAATTCAATTAACAGTGCTGATCACACTAGCAAAAGATTTGGGTTTTAATTGATCAAACAAGTAAACAACTTTCAAGCAATTACTAAGAACAAATCACACCCAGGGTTCAAGTAAGTAAATAAACAACCATCTCATGTTCACTTAACATATTAACTATCAATGATCAACTCAGATTGACTAACTAGATAAACCTTAGGCATCAACAATCGCTAACACATGGCACTGGTTATCAAAAAGTCCCTGCCAGTGTGACTCAACTAAGGGCAATCGTATGCTTCGTCATATTCAAACTAGTCAAAACAATCCTATAAGCAATTAACATAGCAACTGGCAAAATAATCGTTCTAATCGAAATAAACCTAAACCGACTGAGTGCACAGTAATACGAAACATCAATACTTATAGATGAACCAAAGACAATTACAAATCATTCGTTCTTAACACATGAGAAAAACTGTTAAATACAATACAATACTGTACATCCCGGGTATGATTCGAAGGGTCTAGCCATGTCTCCGCATCTCCCGGTCTTCAATTATGATGGATTGAATCATGTATAGGGCCTTGAGATGATTGAAATCAATGGTTCTCCTCCTTGCTGCTCTAAAAACTGCCTTGCAAACTGAATGGGGGCGTCTAAGGTCGTCAAAACAAGATATAAAATCAAACCCTAAATTTCGATATTGTGGGGACCATCGCATAGCTCGATGGAAGATAACCTCATTTTTGGATTCCTCTCATTGAGAAACCCAAAATTCATATATTATGGGTTCCGTAACTCATTTTCTAGCCCAGGATATGCTCGTTTTACTTCTTGGTCGCTTTTTGTCAACCCATCTTGTTCAGTTTCGCATTGCCTTTAGGTTTCTCATCCAAACTCTTCCCGAATCCTTCTAACACTTCCCAAAACTACAAGTTATGCTCCGGTCATCCCGAGATATCATTCCATGCTCGTACAAGTCTCCAATTTAGCATCTTTAACGATCAATGACCTGAAATACAAAAGCACGTTTGGAGTACCAAACTTCTAACAATATACAAAACAAAAATACATAATTAACACACTAATATATATACACAATACTCGACCATCACATCCCCACACTTATGTTTTGCTTTCCCTCAAGCAAACTCTAAAGCAAACATTAACCGCCATCATAGGTCAATCAATTATCACCATTAATACTAGCAAGGTTTAAGGTCATACCAAGTCTCCCAGACTGATACTTTCTAGATTGACAACCCACAAATACAGTTAATGCTACAATAAAACTATAGAACTACCCAGACAAGTGTACTTCGTTCCGGTTAAGGCATACATGTTCATACCCCTCACACTATCAACACTCCACTCGGTTTAATATCTGAACTAGAAAAATATGTGCCAATATATGTCTGTGCCCTCAGAATACCAAATATGAGCTACAATTTAATACGCTTGCAAAAGATGTACCAAACCTTAAAATACCTAAAAGACTCGGACTAATGGTTTTGCTGAGGCTTAGGGTTGGGTGCGGATTAGGCATATTTAGTGACTAAGGTGAATGAAACCCAGTTATACAACCCAATATGCAGACAAACATAAATACAAACGAACTGCTATTTACAACTGAATACAATAAACTGATAACTTCTTTTTGGCTTTTTGCTGTTTTTTTTGCTAAACATCAATATAAAACACTGATAAATAAATACAACTCTGACATTCATATATTTACAACTCTTCTGACTAAATACAACTCGACATATATACAACTCGATAACAAACTGGATTTCATCACATGGGTAAATATATAGCAGTAAAGGCCAAGGTTGAATCGGTGTGTAATGTAGGTTTAGTCAATGAAAAGGTAAAAGGTCCAAATGGGCTCCTAAATGATAATGTGGTTAAGGAATTCATTTAGTAGGGAATTATGTACAAAACGGGTTTTCTAAAGTCCTAATCTCCATACAGGTGGTGGTATTAAGATCTCGATAAGCATGTAAAAGCAAGTTCTAGTTCTGTAAAACATACCTGTTTCCCTCAATTAATCACAAGACATGTTTTATATCTATTATATAATATGTGTATTAAGTATAGGGGCTAATCTCACAATATGTCTGGAAATAAGGGCTGCCGATATGAAACACGTATACCCGTCCCCTTGACTCATTATCCCCGCCTAAACGATTCCATTTTCAACTTCTCGTTTGAAAAAGATTTGTCGGGAAAACTATCGAGAAGCTGAAAAACCAACCATGACCAAAAACCTATAACTTGGCACTAATAGCAATAACTAACAGTTAATAACTTAGGTTTATGAATACTCTTCGGGGTACTATCGGGCTAAAATTTTCAATTTCCCCCATCCCCACACTTGAGGTTGACATTGTCCTCAATGTTAAAATTTTACAAACAATTATGAAACTGAAATCACCCGATATGATAGATAATGCAATGCTAATCGTGGCCCGTAAACTCTTAGCAACACTCGTGACACTCGTCTTCGCCAAATACCAAAACCTACTAACCGAATCTAAAAAAATCTCGAGATGTGTAGAAGCAAGCTTCTTACCAGTGTAAGACATAGGTCTTTTAAGAGTTAAAAAATGAATTATTATTAAGTTTATAAAAACAATTACCGAGCCATATTAGTTAATTCCATAATAGATTTTGTTAAACAAGTTAAAAATGTAAAAAAAAAAAAAAACCTAACTCCCTTTCGTAGGAATCACGGTTGCATTTAGCTTATGCAGCAATCCCTTTAAACCCCCCCAGTAGCCTGGGTGGACGAGTGAGGTCTAGTGAGGGTTTATAGTGAACTACACCCACAAAGTTTCAATACAACAAAATATACACATACCTGGATTAACCAAAGTAAAAAAGAACACGAAAGCACTCTGGGTAGCTTAACTGAACCTTGTTTTCTGACATAAACTTTACCGAACACATCAAAATCCCAACTTTTCCCATGTGGTATCCCCACACTTTGCTTTTGCTATGATGGTATGCTTGAAATACAATTAGTAATATAAAAACAAAAAAGAATTGTAAACTAAAAATATACAAAATGTACAATTACCACCCTTTTGAATTTTTTATGACATTCAAGGTTGGCGGCTGGCCCACTCCCGTGCGGCCTTCTCATTACTTGCAGGGTCCTCCTCAAGAAGTTGCTTCCAACCTTTTGGCACACCATAATCCAGCCCAAACATTTCCAACCTCCATTTTGCATCACATTCAGGTGGTTTCTTTGCCTCTTTCTTTTTCGTCTTCTTTCCCTTTCTTGTTGTTGTTGCTTCCTTACCATCTCTAACCTCATTCACTCTCTCATTCCATCCTTTTACCTTCATGCTACCATTTAGCTCATTCCTGTCAGACACAAAACATTTATCTTTTGTGTGATCCTTGCTCAAGGATTCACACTTGTCAATAAAAGGGTTAGTATCATTTTCAAACAATGATAACCGATTATCACGGTTCCCACACTTAATTCCCAAAACTCCCTTAGCACAATCAATTACCGCATGTGATGTGGCAAGGAATGGCCTACCCAGTATGACTGCAGATTGTGTATTATTTCCTTTAGGATAATCAAGTACATGAAAGCCAACTCGGTAGCAAAATTCATCCACCTGCACCATTACATTAGTAACCATACCGTAAGGGAATGTATGAGTTTTATCCGCCAACACCACAGTGGCGTTTACATTTTCTAACGGGCCAAATTCATACTGATCATATAAACTACCGGGCATGATACTAACACATGCTCCAAGATCTAGAAGTGCCTGATTAGTTTTAAATTCCCCAATTTAAATTGATAAAAATGGCACTCCCCGGGTCTTGGAGTTTACTTGAGGTGGTATTATCCTCCACCTCCACATCTCTCTTGTTGGGAAATTTACCATTTAAACATTTTTCACAAGTACAATGTTCACAAAAAGACAATTCATCTTATTTTAGTTTCAATTCGTTTTGGAAAATTGTTTCATTTTGACCAACACAATTATTCTCATCACTAACATCTTCCACCACCGCCTCAACAAACTGTGGTGGTGAAATCAACTTCAACACAAGTAATTTCAAAATGAGGTAAAAGACTTACTGCATTGATGTGCACATCATTTCCTTTCTTAGAGCTTGAACTAGAATGCTGCGGGTTTGCTGTGGTATCGCTCGGTAATTGACCCGCGTTTTTCTGAAATCTCGCCACATCTGCTGTGAGCTGACCAATTGTTTCGAAATCGCCTCTGAAGACTTATCCCTTAACTCGAACTGTTTCTGCGTTTCCTTCTGATTAATATATGTCACAATTTTCAACAACGCATCTAACTTCGAGTGTACTGACTCATCTGAATTTCCCAAACTACCCTTCTATTGGTCCTGATTCTGATTACCCGATGAACTGTTACCTGGTAATCATCTCTGTTATATCCCCGACTATTATTCTAACTGTTCGAACCTTGCTGATAACCGCCCTGGCGGTAGTTTTTCTGCTGTCGGTTCTGACTTGACCCCTGAAGGTTCGGGTTCGACTGGCTCGGCGCGTTCCTGTTTCTGAAATTCGGGTGTTCCTTAGGCCCGGGTGATAAGTGTTCGAATTGAACCCTTGGCCTTTGGAATCCCCATGCGCGTAACTGACTTCCTCCTCGCTGGGATACTCGTCCTCCTCAAACCCGGGGCAATCTTCAACCTTATGCCCCAATTCACCACAATCCGAACAAACCATGAATTTCACCCGAACTTTACCAACCTTTTTATTTTTCTCTCGTCTATAACCCGAGAGTTCTTTTTCCAACTCCGCAATTCTTTCCGATTCACTCGAGGTTGATTTAACTGATCCGGTGACACCGTGTTACTGTCTTTGACCTGCAGCTGCCTCAGACTTGGAATCTTCACACATAAATTCCAAAAAATCCTAGTTATCTTCCTCGGGTTGATTCAACAACTGACCGTTACAAGAAGCCTTCAAATGTTTTCTGTCTTCATATGTCAACCCGTCAACGAAACACTTTACCAATTCCCACAACTTAATCGGATGGTGCGGACACTTCCTGATCATTTCCTTATAACGAACAAATGCCTCATGAAAAAACTCACCCGGTAACTGTGAAAAATGTCGAATCTCAATCCTGGTCTCAATGGTCTTCGACTGTGAATAATACTCGTTAAGGAAGACCTGCTGCATTTCACCCCAGTTCTCAATACTGTGCATCGGTAACGAATTGAACCAGTGTTTGACTTTGTCTTTTAATGAAAACTGGAACAATCGAAACCGAACCTCATCCTGATCATATGCACCGTCACCAATAGACCCGCAAATAGCTACAAAATCTGACAAGTGTGAATACGGGTCTTCAGATCCCGGTCTGTGAAAGTGAGGAACTATATTAATGTAGGACGGACGGGATTTGAATATCGGTTGTCCCTCCACGTGAACCTGTGGGACAATCGTTGAGGCACCATCTGAAATAGCCGGTCTGAACCGACTGTTTACAACCTGAACCGGAGGCCCATAATTCCTTCGTCTGGCCCTCGGTTCCTTAAAGCCTCCCCGGTTAACCTGAATCGGCTGTCTTCGTTCCTCCCGATACCTTCCAATACCATCTCTGTCTCGGTTTCTGTTCCTCCACCTGTCACCTCTCACCTTAATCGATTCCTCAACCTTTTCAATCCGTATACTCTCATCTCCATTTCTCGGCTCAAACCCGTCATTCCTTCTAACCCTCCAGTTATCCCTGTTACTACCATCATTCCTCGGTTCTCGTTTCTCCTCATCACCCTCTTCTTTGTCTTCAGTATGAATACTGACATGATAAAAATTTCGGATAATCGGCTGTCGATAGGGCTGTTTAAAACCGGATATCTGAATTTTCGGATATCCGAACCTTTCGGATAGTGATTTTCACTGTCCGAATCCGAATCCGAAATTTCGGATATCCGAATATCCAAAAAAAAAAACAGCCTGCTTTAATAATAAAAAAAAACCTTAATCATCTCAAGAATTCAAAACACACAACAAACAATCAGACTATCTGCATCTAATCTATCTAGGGTTTCTGTTCATCATCATATTCATCTCAAGAATTTAAAACCAAACATAAAACAACCAAATAACATACAATTCATTGTTCAAAATAAAGTCAGAATCACAACATATTATTCCAAAACAAATATCTTGAGAATTCAAATCAATATTCCAATTCTTTCCATGGTTCCAAGTTTCCAACATCCATGCCAACAACAAAACTGAAAAGTGGATTGATCTTTGTTGACGGCGACGATGGTGGATACTGGAGACGAGTGACTACGGCGGTGGAGACGAGTGGTGGTCGACGCCAGTGGTGGAGAATGGAGGGCCAGCGGTTGGATCTAGGGTTTGGGTCTTGAGTGGAGAAAAGAAAAGAAGAGGCGCTGCATATTATGAAAATAGATATAGGATTGTTGTTTATATTTGTTATATAAAATAAATTAGAAAATATTAAAATTAATATATTGGATAGTTTGGCGAAAAATCTAAAAACCGGTATCCGAATCCGAATTTTTGGATATCCGAGATTCGGATATCCGAAAATTCGGATAGATCGGATACGGATAGTCGGATAATTCGGACACGGATTCGGATTCGGATACTTTTGAACACCCCTAGCTGTCGATCACTAAGGGCATTGTTCGGGGCTGATGGCCAAGGTCTGTCAAGGTTTTGGTTTCTGGATTGTCGGGCTGAATTTTGTGGTTGTGGATTGGTGTTTATTGGTGGTAACTGGTCATTGTTTGGTGGATTTTGGTTATTTGGTGGATTCTGTTCGGGTTGGAAAACATCGGGTGGTGGGTTTTGGTTTTGATTTTGGTTATGACCTTCCATTTCTAATTTCTGATCTGAGCTCGGTTCTGCCGAGCTATACGTACAATCTCTGGCTCGTAAATTAGTGGGGAATTTCTTCCTGAATGGCAGGTGTGCATAAACCTGTTACCTACACAAATAACACAACCCGCGTAAAATGGGAAAATAAAATAAAGTAAGCTAAAAACAAAAATAACTACTAAATTAAACTAAATTAACCAAAGAAATCAATTAATCACTAAAACACTAAGCCCACTAACTCCCCGGCAACGACGCCATTTTGATGCTAGACTGTCGCTATCTAGTAAAAAATACGTAAATCAGTGTCCTTATCACCTTAGGAAGCTAGGGTAAGTAAGGTGTCGAACCACGAGGAGTATGTGGTCAGTGAGCAGTGAAACTGATTCCTAACATTATGAAGTAATTCAATTAACAGTGCTGATCACACTAGCAAAAGATTTGGGTTTTAATATTGATCAAAACAAGCAAACAACTTTCAAGAAATTACTAAGAACAAATCACACCCAGGGTTCAAGTAAGTAAATAAACAACCATCTCATGTTCACTTAACATATTAACTATCAATGATCAACTCAGATTGACTAACTAGATAAACCTTAGGCATCAACAATCGCTTACACACGGCACTGGTTATCAAACAGTCTCTGCCAGTGTGACTCAACTAAGGGCAATCGTATGCTTCGTCATATTAAAACTAGTCAAAAGAATCCTATAAGCAATTATCATAGCAACTGGCAAACTAATCGTTCTGATCGAATTAAACCTAAACTGACTGAGTGCACAGTAATACCAAACATCAATACTTATAGATGAATCAAAGATAATTACAAATCATTCGTTCTTAACACATGAGAAAAACTGTTAAATACAATACAATACTGTACATCCCGGGTATGACTCGAAGGGTCTAGCCATGTCTCGGCATCTCCCGGTCTTCAATTATGATGGATTGAATCATGTATAGGGCCTTGAGATGATTGAAATCAATGGTTCTCCTCCTTGCTGCTCTAAAAACTGCATTGGAAACTGAATGGGGGAGTCTAAGTTCGTCAAAACAAGATATAAAATCAAACCCTAAATTTCGATATTGTGGGGACCATCGCATAGCTCGATGGAAGATAACCTCATTTTTGGATTCCTCTCATTGAGAAACCCAAAATTCATATATTATGGGTTCCGTAACTCATTTTCTAACCCAGGATATGCTCGTTTTACTTCTTGGTCGCTTTTTGTCAACCCATCTTGTTCAGTTTTCGCATAGCCTTTAGGTTTCTCATCCAAACTCTTCCCGAATCCTTCTAACACTTCCCAAAACTTTAAGTTATGCTCCGGTCGTCTCGAGATATCATTCCATGCTCGTACAAGCCTCCAATTTAAAATCTTTAACGATCAATGACCTGAAATACAAAAGCACGTATGAAGTACCAACTTCTAAAAATATACTAAACAAAAACACATAATTAACACACTAATATATATAAACAATACCTGACCATCAATCAGGTTTGCAATAAGAAAGCTAAAGTGATAGTGGAGTCATTCAGCACTGACTGGCACGACATGAACCCGACTGACACACACATGAGACCAAATTGGTTGTTTGATTATGAAGGATTGTTTAACCAGTTTCATGGAATGTATAACCCTCATGTTGCAACTACTATAGTCCATGCCACAGATTCTCAGTCTGTTTTAGTACGCTCTGTATTAAACAGCTTGGAGGATATCCATCTATCTACTAGACCTTCAAATAGGAATGTGTTACCTGCAGCGCCTCAACCTACTGTACTTAATCCATTCATGTCAGCTGACAACATCGATCCAAACCAGACTGAGCATGTGGTGAATCTTCAAGCAGAACCTAGTGCGGTTGAGTCTATTCCCACACCTCCCTCACCAGATGATATTCATGTTGCTGCTAAGGAGACTGCTGCAAATGACATTCCCGCTGGAGCTTCTGATAACACTGACTCAACTCCGGTCCCAACAATTGTTGTTCCATTCTTGGAGAGTCTATGGGATGGCCCCATTGATCAACAATATGTGGTTGATCAACCAAAATCTGTTCAACCAGCCACTATATTCTTGTCAATGCTCATGTCGTTTTCAAATCCCATAGAGAGTTTATCTGTGGAGATACAAGCAGAGCCCGTTGAGAACGTTGATCCAATTCCTTAACTGGAAATTTACCGTTCTCACCCGACCGAAAACATTATCGGATCTCCCACAGCCGGCATCCAAACACGAAGCAGGTCTGACACCATTAACAGATGTCTCTTTGCTTGTTTTATATCGTAGGTGGAACCTAAAGATTACAAGATGGCTCTAAGGGAGAACTCATGGGTAGAAGCAATGCAAAAGGAGCTATTGTAGTTCAAGAAGGCCAGACATCATGTTCCCTGCTTGCCAGTGTGCCAGATATCAATCAAATTCGAAAGAATCCCACTTTATTACTATAAAACATATATTTCGGTATCTCCAAGGAAAACCTTGTTTGGGTATTTGGTATTCAAAGGAATCTCCTTTGGTACTGCATGCCTACACCAACATTGATTATTTGGGGTGCAACCTGTATAGAAGCAGGTCACGGTTAATATCTTGGCAATGCAAGAAGCAGGTCACGGTAACCACATCTGCAGCTGAAGCCGAGTACATATCCGCGTCAAGCTGCTGTTCACAAGTAATATGGATACAGCATCAGTTGCTAGATTACGGTTTGAATTTATTTAACACCCCGATCAAGTGTGATATTGAAGCAGCTGCTTGCATTGTGAAAAACCCGGTCCAACACTCAAAGACAAAACATATTGACATCCGAATGCACTTCATTCATGATTGTTTTGATCGGAAACTTGTCTATATCGAAAGGGTCCACTCTGACCACAACTTTACGGATATTTTAACAAAAGCTTTTAATCGTGTCCGATTTCTATATCTTGTAGAGTCGCTCGGCATGATCTGTTTTGATTAAACTATATTTTTGTTTTTAAAATTATAAATATTTTTCAAAATATGTCACAATTTTAGAGGAATAAAATGAGGTTAAGTTTAACTCATCAAAAATTTTTCAGTTCATTTTAAGAAAAACATAATATAAGTCACTTGACTTAACAAAAAGATTTTATTTTCTTTTAAGAAAATCAAAAAATGTTTCAAAGCATATTTTCCCGTTTAGAGGGAGCTCCTGTTTAGAGGGAGACGAATATTTTAAAATTATAAAATTTTAAGAAATTGATCCGACCTTTGGAAAATGACAATAAATTGTTTTTAACGATCCTAACACATGAGAAGGGTAGATCAAAAGCCAACAAGATCATTGCTTGATGTGTAGATAGGCTTGACAAATGAGGAAATGTCACGATGATATAAACTAAAATACCTGCTTATGCTAGTGGTTATACGCTTATGTAGCAATCGCATAACTCCATGCAAAGTCATATCAATAAAGGCAGCAATGTAAATAACATGTCATACCCAATCCTTTTTTTACCTGATCACAGTTGTCATATGTTTTCAAGTGTAAATTTTTATTTCTACTTTATTGTGTCAAGAAAAGAAAAGAAAACGAAAAAGAGTCAGAAATAGAAAAGAAAACAAAAATTAAAAGAAGTCTGTCTTAGGATTTTTAACCTCTGATGTATTTCTTCCTTTCTTATGTTTCAAGCATGTCTCTATGTTTGTAGTTATAAAAGATCTGATTGTTAAGACTCTGAATCTTCTGCTTTGTTTTATTTTCTTTATTTTGTTCAAGCCTTGGACTTTCTTTGTTTGTAGTCATACAAGACCTGATTGTTAAGGCTCTGAACTTCTGCTTTATTTTAATTTTTCTAGATAGTGTCAAATTGTCAAATGTAAAGTGTCAATAAACATACTGCAATCAAATAAGAAGGGTTTAAGTCAAGTTGAGATGATATGTGAACACAAAATACACTCAAGGTATGATGGAGTCCGTAACTTGTCTGATTAAATGGGGTCCACACAAGCATTGTGCTTAATTCATACCTTAACATATCACATTGATATTTAAATACTTATTAAGTTTTAAATGGACAAATATATCTATAATCGACTTTGGATTTTTTGGCATAATAATGTTGAAATAGAAGTGCGATCTAGGACGTTGTAAGACAATATGATTCCATGTCGTGAACTTTCTCGCAAAAATAGAGAAACCTGTAAATAATATTGAATATATAATATTAATTTCATCTTTACTTCCATTTTACTTTAAATTTTAATTTTAATTTCAGTTTTTATTTTTGTTTTCGTTTATGTTTGTGTTTTTAACTCAAAAAAATCAGTTTTAATATGTCTTCACTTTATTCTATTTTAATTTTAATTTTTTAGTTTTAATTTTATCTTTAATTTTATTTGTTTTCTTTTGGTTTTTGTTTTAACTTGAAAATATTGTTTTTAAGTTATTTTTATCTTTATTTTTACTTTTAATTTTGCTTTTAATTTTACATTTTATTGTTATTATTATTACTATTTTCTTATTTTATGTTTAAATTTTTATTTTTCTAAAATTTTGTAAATATTTTAGCTTTATTTTATGAACTTGCTTTATAAAAGGATCCATTTGTAAATGTTGTCAATGTGTGGACCGACAAAAATTTATACCCTGTGTATATTCGAGTGCTTGGATTCGGTGTGTAAATGGTTTTCGGGTTTGAATATGTAAATAATTTCAAAACTTAGGGATTGAGAGTGTAAAACTGTTTAAAACTAGAGAAGTGTTGACCTTATCACGAGATAGGCTGACCCAATATATAAGGCCAACCCTCCTCCTTTCTTTTCTTTCACTTCACTATCTGTTTAAACTCTCCATACTCTCTCTCTCTCTCTAAAACCGCCATACAATTTTCAAACCCTTAGAACACAATCAAACTCATTATCTTCATTCATTTATGCCTGATCATTATCATGATGGATCCTTCTTCTTCGGTATTATACATTTCATGTTTCATGTTTCATCATTTGATTATTTGTTCTTATTTTTCTTGGTTTTGGTTCATTGAGTTGACCCAATGACGGATTGCTATGAAAAATCTTCTTGTTTGGAGAACATATTCCGTTTTTGTGGCTTATAAACATCATCCTTATATTATTTTGATCTAAGTTTATTCTCATATTTGTACAAATATTATTTTGGTTTGAGTTTGATAGTTTTTGGACTTTTCTTGTCCAAATTAACACTATTTTAGTTTGAGTTTGGATCTGAGACTTGTAAAGTAGGTAAAACGGGTATGGGCGACCGTTATGTTCAATGGAATCGAAGATTTGATAAACAAAATTTGAATCGAATCAAGTGTGTATATTCGACTCGAATGGAATTCCAATCAAATCGAGTTTATACTCAACTCGATGCAAACCCAATTGAATCGAGTGTATACTCGACTCGATTCAAATCCAATCGAATCGAGTGTACACTCGAATCGATTCAAATCCAATCGAATCGAATATGTACTCGACTTGATTCAAATCCAATTGAGTCTACTATAAGTTCAACTCGATTAAAATCCAACCGAGTCTAATGGATACTCAACTCAAATGATTTTGACTTATCATAATTGTTTTCATCCTTTTAGTTGGATCGAATTGAGTTTTCTTAACTCGACTCGATTCATTCTGACTTGTTAATGTTTTCAACCTCTACTGGTCTTATATTTATTAACGTTGAATTGAATCAAATTTCACAAACTCGTTTCGATTCGTTTATCCTTGTTGAAGTTTCCATACATATATTCCTTTTGGTTTGTACAAATTGAATCGAATTGAGTGTTAAAAACTCGATTTGATTTATTTTAACTTGTAAATTTTCAGTTTTTGTTTAATTTTCATTTTTCCTTTATTTTTAGTTTTTCTTTTTCATACTATTCTAATGTTTGTATGTGATGATGTTTTAGCAGCACAATATGTTTTGTCCTTTGGATCTCCCAAGAAAAAGGAAATAACGGGTGTTTATTTCTATGATAAAGGGGTTGAAAGAGTCGCCACTTATAGATGCCATTTCGGCAAACCCGGAGATATGAGCAAGTTGGATCGAGGAATTTTGGTCTAAGGCCGAAGCCATTAAGGATGGAAACATTGTTTCAACAGAAGTAGCCGGTAAAAGGCTCAAAATAACGGAGGAGAATGTTAGAAGAGCTTTATACATCAAAGATGCCTCAGCTCGTTTCTTCGAATGACCAAAGAGAAAAGACTTGCAGCCGTTCATTGAGGCTATTGGGCACCGTAATGGAAGTACTTATATGGATCACATGCGAGAAGAAACATCTGCCACCTTAATGGAAGTACTTATTCCATATCATCGGATACTGCTTATCCGAACAAAAGGGTGGTTTTGATAAGTTGAGAACATATTAGGTCAGAATTATGGCATCCTCACAAACAAGACAAAGTTTAACTACTCAAGATTGTTCTTTTTGTGCATGCATGCTAACGTGTTGACAAGAAAACCTTGGATGATGTATCCAAGGTTTGTCCAATTGATCTTGGATGATTTGAGGCCCTACGTGCCTAAGCCTACCGACGAAGTTTATCATGCAAAGATGGTGAAGCAGACTGTGTTCAAGGCTATGTTAGATCCACATGTGACAAGCAACTACAGGTATCAAGGACAAGTTCTTGGTACATTTGGTTTGTTTGTAGAAAACAAACTGATAATGAAGAAACTAGTGAAGAAGGTGATGATGATAGTGGAGATGACGGTCATGATGACAGTGATGGTGACCGTGGTAGTAATCAGTCAAATGCTGAGGCTACTGAGACTGATTCAGATATTGAGCCAAAACGGAGGTCAAAGAAGAAGCACGAGAGAAAAAGGATGGCTATCAGCAAGCCTTCTGCTGGTGGTCCTTCAGACGTTTAAGAAGAAGCACATGAGACTGAGGAATTAAGAGGAAGAAGAAACCAAGCAGCCGCTCAGACGTTTAAGGAGAGTCGGGGACTCCCAGAAGCCTGTCTCTTCGAAGATGCCATCCTTGAAAGTAATCTTTACTGCCTCCACTTTGACACAAACCCTACCTACGCAGACAACTACACCTCCACACGAGCCAATCAGTACCTTACCTATTTTAATGCCCTAAAAGTACCATAGCCACCAAACAAGGCTAATAACCCAAAACCAAAACTAAAACCAAAGCCAAAGGCGAATTCAAACACACCCGTAGGAGACTTCAAGATGAACCCAAAACACCACCTGACATCTCTCCATCACAACAACATAGACCAATGCAACCCTCCTCCCTACCCGATATAGATGAACTTGTCTCAAGCCAACCAAAAAAACAAACTAACCTACCTCACCCATTCAACAAACTACCACACCAAGGATCACCTTCCTTTACCTCCCCACTTAGAACATCTACTTACTGGTCTCAAACTTTTACCTCTCTATCCACCACCGCACAAATAACTTCCCTAATTTCCCAAACCACAACCGAACCCACCACCCTACCTTTAGCCCTCACAACATCAAGCCAAGCAAAAACCTTGCCTATATCAATTCAAACTCAAACCTTAACCATGCCCCTCCAAACACAAGCTCGGCCTACCAATCAACAACCCTAGCAGCCGCCACCCAATCCACCATCTTCATGACCCCAACCACATTGTCAGGTGGAAGGTATACAAAGGCTCTAGTGTACACTGATCCCATTCTTGAAAGGATTCAGGCACTAGAAGAATCAAATGAGAAGCATGCTAAACAGGAATTGTTGATGATCGAATTTGTGAGAGAATAGAGGAAGAAAGAGGTCGAGCTTGTTGAAAGAGTTGCCAATCTGGAGCATGAGCACGAGAAAGACAAAGGGCTCATCAAAAGTCAAAGATTGTGGATAGAGACTCTCCAAAACGTATTGATAGTCAGCAATAACTAATGACTGGTCAATCACTTTCACTTGCTAGGCAACATGACGAAGGCTTAAGGGTTAAATCTAGAGTTTCCTATCTTGAGAGAGACATTCCCTCATCCTCATGTTCAAGCCAATGTTCAACATGATTTGGGAAAATGGACCAATCGGATGGAATCTGAAATATTGGAAGCCCTTATTGGTTTGCTTGAGGGTGATCAAGGATCCTCAAGAAACTTTGGTACTCTTTTGGCTGAGAACGTGGATCTTCGATCCGAAGTCGACAAGCTGAAGGAAAAGTTGGATGAGAAAGACATATTGAATGAGATTCAACTAATGTGAACGAGGAAATGGCCAACAAATACCTCGCCGCCTCTAAGATCATGCAAATGACTGATCAAGACATGGAAGATCCTGAGGGTCGACTGGATGCCTGATGCTAGACTGTCGCTATCTAGTCAAAAACAAGTAAATTAGTGTACTAATCACCTAAGCTAGCTAAGGTAAGTAGGGTGTCGAACCACAAGGAGTATGTGGTCAGTGTGCAGTGAAACTGATTCCTAACATTATGAAGTAACTCAATTAACAGTGTTGATCACACTAGCAAAATATTTGGGTTTTATAATAAACAAACAAGTAATCAAAGATTCAATCAATAAAACAAGCAAATCACACCCAGGAATTCAAGTAAGCAAACTAACAGTAATCTCATGCAACTTAACAGATTAACTATCTTGTGTCAACTACAGACTGACTAACTGGTTAAACCTTAGGCATCCACGATCACTAACACACAGCACTGGTTATCAAACGGTCCATACCAGTGAGACTCAACTAAGGGCAAGCACATGCTTCCTCGCAACTAACTAGTCAACTCAATCCTACGAGCAATTATTATAGCAACCGACAAACTAATCGTTCTGATCGACAAAAACCTAAACCGACTGAATGTACGGACATACTAAACATCAATATTCATAGATTAAAATCAAGATAATTACAATTAGTTGTTCTAGTACATGAGAAATAAACTGAATGATTACAAACTATACATCCTGGGTATGACTCGAAGGGTCTAGCCGCGTCTCAGCATCTCTCTGTCTTCGATTATGATGTTATGGAGCATGTATAAACCTTTGAGATGAATAGGAATGATTATTCTCCTCCTTGCTGCTCTAGAAACTACTTAGAAACTGAATGATAACGTTTAGGGTCGTCAAAATAAGATATAAAATGAAACCCTAACTTTCCCGACTGTGGGGACCATCGCGTAGTGCGATGGTCACCCTCCTTGGTCCATTGCATAGCGCGATGGACCAAAAGTCAATGCCAAATTAAATATTAAAGGGCATCACGTAGCGTGATGCCCAGCCTTCCACACCCATTGCGCTACGCGATGGGTGGCTTCACTCAGAAGATCTATTTTGTGTCTCGATTCGCGTGCTGGACCTCCCGGGTCTTCATCCCGTGCTCGTGCAGGTCCAAATTAAGTGCGTTAAGTACCTGTGACCTGAAACACAATAAACACGTATGAAGTACCAAAGTTCATACTCTAAACGAATAAAACAACTAAGTTAACGAACTAAAATATGTACAAATAAAACGAACATCAATGCCTTTTTTGGGAGTTGGGTAAATCCCATAAAATGTGTAAGGATTGGAAAGGTGGTGTAGGAGAGCAGACTAAGGCTGGTCCTAGTGGTGTTAATGTGATTGTTACGAGTGGTGTAGATGTGGTGATGACTAGTGGTGTGGAGACTGGGGTTACCACAACAGTGCCTGCTAGCACTGTTGGTGGTGAATCTGTTGTTGCTCCAAAATTTGGAGCCGAGAAAGAGGAGAGCGAGGATGATGAATCTGATGAAGATGAGGAGAATGATGAAACTGATGGGGAAGATGATGATCCTCATCACAGTTTTGAGGATGACAATAATGGAGGTGATGATGGAAATGGTGGTGCTGGAGCTGGTAGTGGAGCTGGACAACATTCAGCTTCACATGATGACATGCCAAAGGAACAGCAACTAGTAACCGAGGCTACAAAGAAAAATAAAGGAAACGGATGATGTGGTTGAAAAGGGATTTCTCTCTATTTTTAACGATGCTGAATGTGCAGGTACCGAGTCCTCAAGAACGAAAATGATGATGATGACAGCATCAACTACTCCCTGAACCCAGAAACACCAGTTCATGAAGTTGAAGAGACGGTTCAAGAGTCTATAATCGTGGTGGCTCTCGAGGCAACTAGTGCCCCAGCTTCTCAAGCGCCGGGGAGGAAGAAGAAGTGGTACGTAATTGGCAAATCTTAGGTACCGAAACTACCACTATCATGACGAATCTCCCATCCCATACTGCAAGTGGCACAAAGACATCGGGAGATGGGCTACCAGGTGAGCCAATGGGGATCTCACTTATTTGAGTTATCATGATATGCATTCATTGTCAAATTTTGGCATGAATTACTTTAAAAGAGCTGTGGGAAGTGGTTCTTATGAGGAGAACCTTAAGGAGTGGTTCAAACGCTTCACAACAGAGAGTGGAAAAAAGACTACCCTAACTTCACTCTCAACAAAGGTTGATCGTTCCTTCATCCTACTAAAGTGGATCCCAGCATTGACAAGAGAAGAAAGGCTTGGCGATACAAGATCTCTCAAGACCATGGTGAGCTAATATACCATGGTGAACCGTTCATTCACAACATGCTGTGTGACTTTGTTGCTTGGGAGTTCGATAGCAGCACATTGGAAGTGGTCATCCACTGTGAGACTATGCACATGCTTCGTTTCTTTAGCGAGCATGAATTGGCTGGTTTCAATAAGGACGACTTATTGAAGTTCTACAACTCGCCCTTGTCCACAGTAGAGGATGCTCTAAGGGACAACACTGACTGAATAGTTAAGACGTTCAACAAGTTTGTACACTATCTTGTTGACAATCAACTGTTCTACTATTTGTCACCCTTCGAATATGAGATCGACTAAAGACAGAAGCTACCAACACAAATACTAACACTACTTTTATTGGTGACATCTTAGGAGGTCATGACACTATTTAAAGAATAAATAAAAAGATTAAACCCTTTTCACACTACAACCCGGGTTGCAACCCCAGCCTAGGTCACAACCCATGTTTTAATTAAATATTATTTTGTTTTTTCTTTTAAACAATTTGTTTTTTATATAATTTGAGTTTTATTTAATAATTTATATTATTTGACTTATTTCTAAAATCTAAATACATAGTCTTGTTTTGTTTATTTTTCTGAATATTTAGATATCAATTTTATTAGAAACGGAGCACTTTTAAAAATATGTATTTTTTAATATTATTATATATAAAATTTTGTTTTTAATAGTTGTAAAAATTCAAGGTTTTTTTTAATAGAATTATGATATATCTTTTTTAATGATTTTTATACTTAAAATAATATTGTTTAAAAAATAAATACTTTTATTAATTTTACTAAGTTTTATAGAATAAATTAAAAACAAATAAGATATATGTATTAAAATAATTTGTTTGGGTTGGGCTGGGTTGGGTTGGGTTGTGAATAAAAGTGAAAAGTTGGGTTGGGTTGTGTTGTGTAGGTGAAAAAGAGATAAATTAATTTTTTATTAAAAAGTTGAGTTGGGTTGGGTTGTGAATAAAAGTAGTCTAAGTAAAGAATGAAAGGAGATTGTAGGGCCCCGTTTTGTTTATTAGTCTTTTGTATTTGTTTAGTCAGTTAACGATGTATCTTAGTAGCTTGTCGGTTTTGTTTGTATGTATGTTTTGGCCTGAGGCCTTGTATGTTTGAGCCCAATGGGCCATTAATAATAGATGGAGCATGGTATTGGCTAAACTATAAATAGTGTAACCATATCATGCATAACAAGCTTATTCCAAACACTTCGACCTTATCTATATTTACCAACTCTCTCTCTCTCAGCTCTCTTTCTCTCTTCCAAGTGCAAATAAACAAACCCAAGCAACATCCGAGATCTTGGCTAGCTGCTAGTGATTTTCGCTAGCTAGTAGTCAAGATTGATTCAAGAATTTAGTTGTTAGATCCGCTTTCAGGACCTACGGTTATTAAATTCAATTAAAAAGTAAGAGATTTGATTAAAAAATAATAAAAAAACACCGGAGTGGTATTTGGGTACTTTACCAGTTCCATCTTTTCTAGATTTTATAAAAGTCAAATGCCATAATAACCTCTTTCTAGTATTTTACGATCTATGGTTCAGATCATTTGTCATCTTGATTGAATTTTTGAAATGAAATCAAAATGGGTTCTAAGGTTTGAAAGGGGAGATAGACGATCTGAACCAACTAGGTATTGATGTGTTTTAAATCATAGGGTTACAAATTGCATAGGTATAATGGTATTTTTACTCTTTTTAAAGTTGATTGTTGGTTAACTTGACGGTACTATTCAATTTGCGACACCCTGCAGACGTCAAGATGTTGGATGCCAAAAATCGAAAACAAGGGTTGCAACCAGCAAAACCATGCTGACCACAAGGGTGTAAACTGCAATTAACTCATTAGGTTTTGTAACTTTTTTTAATTTCTTTACGATTTTTGATATATTGCTTGATTAGCTTTTGAACCCGTGTATTGCACGTGATTTGTTAAATAATGAAAATAAATAAGTTACGTTTTTTTGAAAGAAATAAACAAACGTAAATGTAAGAAGAAAATAAATATATACTATAAATAATAAGAAGTCTATAATCTCAAATCTAGAAATTAGAATGAGATGAACCATTATAAGTTTACAACAATATACAACATTTGGTAAAATTGTTTTGACTCATTATCCATGAATAATTATAATGAAAGATATGAGAGATTAAAAAATTAGAAGAGAAATTATAACCCTTTTGATAAAATTATTTCAACACATGAACCATATATAGATAGGATGAATGAGATGAAAGATTAGAATGAAAATTATAACCCATTTAACAAAATGGTTTCGACCATAACCCATAGATAGATAGAATGAATGAGAAGAGAGATTATACCAAGAATAAATGTGAGATTGTCACATCATCCTGATTATTTTTTTTTATTAGTAAAGTTAGATTCGTGTTGGTTATGAAGATTATGGAGATACTATTGTGTATATTGGGTGAGTTTTTGTCGCGTAAAATTTGAGGGTCCACACTCGATGATAGTTGCTTACTTTCTTTTGTGGTTACTAGCTTACTATCTTTGAAATTGTTGAAGTATGTGTTTTGCTTTGAGTTCAAATAAATAGAAAAGAATAAACTCTAAATTCTGCGTTCAGTAACTCGTGTTGTTGTTGTTACTTGAAGCTTTAGGAAGATGCTTTTGATTTCTTTACCGTTTAAGATTTTATTTTTGGTTGGATATTTTATTTTAATACGCAATTTTAATGTAGTTTTCGTAATAAAATTTGGGAAACTCTGCACAAAGATTTGTACTTATTTTTTGGGCAGCTACCGGACAAATTATTTCCTCATCATTCTGTTTATTTTTGGTAAGCTAATTCATAAAACAGATCCTCGTTTGCGCTATTTTTGATGTTGTTTAATGTAATGATGATAAAATTCTCATGTGTAGGATTGGGACAATTATTGCAGCTTTGCCAACAGCTCTAACAATACCTATCATGATTCATGATAATATGTGTATTGTTATCTATGATATTGATAATCGACATGCAATCATCTTTAGGTTTGTTTTGTTGTTCTGCTTTCCCATTTTTCTTTGAGGTCATCTTTTATTAAGTCAAAGGTAAACGAACAATAATAAACATATATGAACAAACGTAAACGATCACAAAACAAACATTAATGAATATAAATGAACGCGTCTGCTTAAATGAACACAAACGAACAAATATAAAACATTAGGTAGATAATTTATTCAATGTTTCATCCAAAAATTGATATAAATGAATATAATGAAGGAACATAAATAAATATAAATTGATCAAAATCAGTGCAACTATATAAATTTTGAATTAATATAACAAACTTTCCTAAAATAAACTAAATTCAAATCCAAAAATAGAATTCAAAATAATTATCTTCTAAAGTGGTTTCTACTGTTTGACGAGTTATTTTTTTCTAATTTATTTATTATTTTTTAAGGTTTCTTATAAAACCGTCACAAACAATAGTTATTTAACTGCTTGGAAAGATCAATATTAAAAGACGGAGGAACATTTCTAGTGACATATAGATTAAGTAGAAGTAGAAGTACACAAATTTGATTTGCGTATCATATAATATTCATGTCTTTGAAAATGACTAATAAATATCTTACGAACATGTCCTTTTCTTTCAAGATGACCCGCAACGCTGGGTTTCTACCTCGTTCATAACCTATGTGGAAGTCGTGAGCTAGAAGGGCAGCGGTGGGGCATATATCACCGCCTGTGGGACCCTACACCTAACCGTCGGGCTCCCTCTCTCACTCTCACTCTCTCTCTCTCTCTCTCTCTCAAACCAGGAGTTCAAGCTCACCTTAACCATGTTGGGAATTACCGAACCGGTTTCGGTGAGTCGGGCGGTGAGTCGGGCCAAACCGGGAGTTTGAGTTGTAATCACACTTGTTCTAATATTAACGAATAAATAAACATGTTGGTTTATCTATTTAGGTATATTAGATAAAGATAGTTTGTGTTTGAGTTTGAGTAGAATTAGGAGTCATCTAGTTCTTATAAATACTCTCCTATGTAATCAGTTTTTAGATGTAGATTTTCTGATTAATAATATTGCAAGTTGGCATACGTTCTGTGTTTTCTGCTGTGTTTCTGATTACCGATTCACCACTTGAATTGGCATTAGAGCTTAGTTCTGATCAAGACCTGCTGCTGTGGAGATTCAACAAAGGAGACGTCCGGAGTTGGGTTAAGAGGATAGCTGCGGTGTGACTAGGGTTTATAGTAACGTTTTGGATTCAGAGTCATCAACACCAAAGTCTTTTAATCAGAAGTACAGTCGAACAAGAAGAAGGTCAGACATAGTTCAATCGAGTTCTGGTTTGACATCGGGAGCGGCTAAGGACGGTGGCACACCGGCCCTTCATTGCCCGATGTTAATCTCGATTAATTACACCATGTGGGTTATGAAGACGAGGGTGATTTTTAATGTACATGGGGTTTGGGATGCGATTAATCCCCGATCGCAAGATGCCAAACAGAATAGTTTGGCTGTTGCTCTCCTATTTCAAGCTATTCCCGAAGATTAGGTTATGTAAGTCGGGAACATGGCTACCGCCAAGGAGATGTGGGCGGCACTTAAAACTCGTCACATGGGTGCTGATCGAGTAAGAGAGGCTAGGTTACAAACCCTAACTCAAGAACTTGACAACATGAGAATGAAGGCGACAGATACTATTGACGAATATTCCAACAGGCTGTCCGGTGAGCTTCAAGATCTGCATCACTTGGTGAGGTTGTGGATGAGACGAAGCTCGTCAAGAAGTTTCTTACTAGCCTTCCCCGAAGGTATATTCACATTGTTGCTTCAATTGAACAAACAGTTAATTTGAAGGAAGTTGGGTATGAAGATGTGGTCGGTCGATTGAAGGCTTACGAGGAACGAATCGGTAACGAAGAACTACATGCGGACGAGAGGCTAATGTTTGGCAGGTCCGACTAGTATAATAACCGAAAAGGCGATAATGTTCGGGGTTGAGGACGAGGTAGTTACGGGAACCGGGGTCGTGAACGTGGTAGGTCGGGTAGTCAAGATCGAGAGTGGGTTAATAACGAGGCTGGTTCAAGCTTAGGAACAGCCAAGCCTAAGAAAGATCGGTCCAAGGTGCAATGTTACAAATGCGACCAGCTCGGACACTTCGCGTCAGCGTGTCCGGACCGAAAACCACCAAAACAACAGGAGGCGAACGTAGCTGTAACCGAAAAGGCCGACGGGGTTGTTTATATGCACGAAACGATCCACTTGAACGAGGAGCGTTTAAGGCCGGATCGATATGAAAACGACACCAAGATGGAAGACGTTTGGTATTTGGATAATGGGGCTAGTAATCATATGATAGGAAATCATGGGTTTTTCTCGGAGTTGAACGAACGGATAACCGGTAAAGTTAGGTTTGGTGACGGGTCGTGCGTTGAGATTAAGGGGAAAGAGTCGATACTTTTCCAAGAAAAATCAGGTGAACAAAGGTTAATGACTGAAATATATTACATACCTGAACTGAAAAGTAATATAATTAGTCTTGGACAAGCAACCGAGTCGGGGTGTGATGTTCAGATGAAGAATGAGTTCCTAACGATGCACGATACCGAGGGTCGGTTATTGATGAAAGTAGCAAGAACGAGTAACCGACTTTACAAGATAAAGTTGAAGGTTGGAAGCCCGGTGTGCTTAATGACGGTGATTGAGAAAGACACGTGGAGGTGGCATGCACGTCTCGGTCATATCAGTTTTAACAAACTAAATTCCATGGTGAAAAAGCAGATGGTGCACGGGTTGCCAAATATCCAACATGGAGAGAACTTATGTGAGTCGTGTTTGGTGGGAAAGCAAACGACAAACGCTTTCCAGAACGCAACCTCATATCGAGCTACTCGGGTTCTAGAAAACGCTTTCCAGAACGCAACCTCATATCGAGCTACTCGGGTTCTAGAACTAATACATGGTGATTTATGCGGACCGATAACACCGACAACACTCGGAGGTAACAAATTTATTTTTGTTTTAATTGATGATTTTTCACGGTATATGTGGATAATCTTGTTGAAGGAAAAGAGTGATGCTTTCGACAAGTTCAAGAAATTTAAGGCACTTGTTTTAAAAGAAACCCAGAAGACGATCAAAACACTCTGAACCGATAGGGGAGGAGAATTCACTTCACACAAGTTTCGAGGTTTTTGTGAAGATACCGGCGTCATTCGGCATCTCACCGCGCCATATACGCCTCAACAGAATGGCGTGGTGGAGCGTCGAAATCGGACTCTTATGGAGATGACTCAGAGCACAATGAAAGCATTACAAGTTCCTAATTATTTGTGGGGGGAAGCTGCCCGTCACGCAACGTACCTTATAAACCGAGTACCAACCCGAGCTTTAATCAATCAAACGCCGTATGAGAAGTTAAACGGAAGAAAACCGAGTGTGAAGCATGTAAAAGTGTTTGGGGGTATGGCATATGCTAAAGTTGAAGCTACACATTTAAAAAAGTTAGACGATCGCTCAACATCACTAGTTCATCTCGGAATCGAACCGGGCTCAAAGGCGTATCGTTTTTACAACCCGAGAACAAGAAAAATCCATGTTAGTCGGGACGTGATTTTTAACGAAGGAGCTGGCTGGAACTGGAATGAACCGGTCGAAAGAAACGAGAGTGAACCGGGTATGTTCACGTATGTGTGTAGAGATTTGGTGCATTCAGGACTTGGATTGATAAATCCTACTATGAATGAGCCTAGTAGTGACAGCAGCCTGTCAGGTTCATCAAGGGACTCAGAATCTGTTGAAAATGGCAGCACAAGTCAGACAAGAAGCGGTGATTCGAGCCCACAAAGTGCAACACCTGAAACAGCCCACTTTGGGCAGCCTACAGTCCAAACTGAGCAGTCAACTGGGCAGTCAACGGACCCAGTAACAGCCTCAAATCAAGTCCGAGCTCAAACCGGAATTCGCAGATCTGAGCGAGTTCATATTTTACCCCGAAAACTAGATGATTATGTTCTACACGTTGATCTCAACTATGATGAACTTTGGCTTACAACCGATGAGGAGCCAAATTGTTATGACGAAGCGAAAAAGAAGAGCGAGTGGATGAAGGCTATGCGAGCTGAAATTGATTCCATCGTGAAGAACGAAACTTGGAGGCTTGTTGAGCCACCGAATGGTGTTAAAGATATAGGGGTAAAACAGGTATTCAAGGTTAAAAGAATTTCAGATGGTACAATAAATAAGCACAAGGCCCGTTTGGTGGCGAAAGGGTATGTTCAGCAGCACGGGATTGATTTCGATGAGGTATTTGCACCCGTGGCCCGTATCGAGACCATTTGCTTATTGATTGCTTTATCGGCTGCCAACGAATGGGAAATTCATCATCTAGACGTGAAAACCGTGTTTTTACACAGTGAGTTAAAAGAAGATGTGTACGTGTCTCAACCAGAAGGCTTTGAAAAACGGGGCGAGGAATACAAGGTTTATAAGTTGTTTAAAGCCTTGTACGGGTTAAGACAAGCACCGAGAGCCTGGAATACCAAGTTTTATCAGATTTTAAAGGATATGAATTTCGTTCGCTACTCAAAAGAACAGTTGGTGTACCGCAAGACAGGCGGAAAACATTTACTAATCGTTGCTGTTTATGTTGATGATTTATTTGTAACAGGCACGAGCTTGAGCATTATTAATGAGTTCAAGAAAGGAATGGCGTCTAAGTTCGAGATGTCAGACCTCGGAAAATTAACGTATTACCTTGGAATCGAGGTATCACAAGAGCAAGGTGGAAATAAAATTAAGCTGGAGGCTTATGCAAGGAAGATTTTGGCTCAAACCGAGATGGAACCGAGTAACTCGACTCTCGTTCCTATGGAGTCCGGGTTGCAGTTTTCGGAAGCTGAAGATGAAGCTGAGATCGACCCAAACGAATACCGAAAGGTTGTCGGTTGCCTCGGATATTTACTTCACACCCGACCTGATCTCGCATACTCGGTCAGGGTGGTAAGTCGGTACATGCAAAGTCCACGAGATCCTCACGGGTCAGCTATAAAACAGATTTTGAGGTATGTAAAAGGAACTGTTGGGTTCAGGATTAATTATGAATGAGGAGGAACAAAGAGGTTTATTGGTTTTTGTGATAGTAGTCATAATATTGACCCGGATGACCGTCGAAGCACATCGGGTCATATATTTTATTTAGGAAACAAGCCGATTTCATGGGGTTCGTAGAAGCAAGGAATCGTGGCACTCTCGTCTTGTGAGGCCAAGTATAAGGCTGCTACAGAAGCAGCCTGTCAGGCGGTATGGTTTCACGAGTTACTAAGTGAGTTGTTGGGTGAACCGCCTCAAAGAGTAAATCTTTAGATTGGCAATACCTTGGCTATTGCACTCGTCAAGAATCCCGTGTTCCACAAAAGAACCAACCACATACAGTCTCGATATCATTTTATTCGAGAATGTAATGAAGCCGAAGAAGTAGATGTCGTTCATGTCAGCGGAAGCGAGCAACGAGCTGATATACTAACAAAGGCACTAGCAAAGATCAAGTTCAAGGAAATGAGAGATTTACTTGGAATTGAAGAGCTCCCGAATACGGTTCAGAAATTCAGGGGGTGAATGTTGGGAATTACCGAACCGGTTTCGGTGAGTCGGGCCAAACCAGGAGTTCGAGTCGTAATCAAACTTGTTCTAATATTAAGGAATAAATAAACACGTTGGTTTATCTATTTAGGTATATTAGATAAAGATAGTTTGTGTTTGAGTTTGAGTAGAATTAGGAGTCATTTAGTTCTTATAAATACTCTCCTATGTAATTAGTTTTTAGATGTAGATTTTCTGATTAATAATATTGCAAGTTGGCATACGTTCTGTGTTTTCTGCTGTGTTTCTGATTACCGATTCACCACTTGAAACCATCCTAATGGTACACCCTAAATAGGAACCCGATCATCATTATCTGGATCTGAATTGTCTTCCATTACTCCGTTCTTGGAACAACAAGGAACACATTAAACATTATTACTTGTTCTCATAATTTTATCTCATAATTGGAAAACATGTGGTATAGGAGGTCGTTTTGATAAAACGAGCTTTGATAAAAAAAAAAAAAAAAACCCACTTACAATCCTGTTTTGTTCTTCCTACGAAACTAAAGACTAATGATTCACGTTTTCATCTTTATACCCATTTAATCGAGCTAAAATATGATATGGATTTTCAGAATCTTCAATATCATGTTTTATGGTTTCGATTGCAGTATAAAACTAGTTTGTTGTCCCTAAAATATTGGCCAAAAAGCCCTAACGAAAGTTATGTATTCATGCAGCGAAATTAGTTGAATTTTTGTGAATCTAGTTGAACTTTCGCAAGAATTGGTTGAATTTTCGTAGAAATAATCAAATTTGCGAATCTGGATGAGTTTTGCAAAACTAGTTGAACTTTCACGAAAACAGTTTTCATCAATACTAGTATATAATCTTGCGAAATTGGCTTAAAATTTGCGAAACTAAGTTCTGCGTAACTAGCATAAAATCTTGCGAAGCTAACTTAAAGTTTGCGAAACTACGTTGAGTTATTTTCTTTATGCGAAATTAAGGTGCTAAAGTTGATTAACACTCAAGGATAAGGTTAAAATGCAAAGGGCCATAAAAATGAGAAGCGTGAGAAAAAATATATTCCATTGATATTACATTTGAATGATCATGATTGATATAAGGGAAGTGGGGGTGGTCCGTTATACACGTGATGGCCTCACGAACACCGCCACCGGTCCCCCCATCACGCGTGATGGGGGTCCGGCCGTGATGGCCATCACGTGCTGAATACCAATAAATTTGAACGTTGGGGAGGGAGGTGACCGTTGGGGTTGGGTAATTAAAAAAAAATTTAAACAATATAAATTGACAACCATTTCAATCCAACTCAAAACACTCTCAATCTTCTACTACAAAAACCTATTTCTTCATCACTTCAATTCAAAACAAAAAAAATATGGATTTTCCGAGCAACTCGTTTCCGCTAGACACCGATAGCTCTTCGCCTTCGGACGATGACATTGTTGAATGGTTCCCGTTGTTATATAACGAACTTGAAGGCCCGAGCCGTCCAAAGAAAAAAATGGTGGATTGTGATCGTATATATGCCCACGAAGTGCTAATGAACGACTATTTTGTGAAGCAGCCGAAATACAATGACGAGACGTTCAGGGATCGGTTTCGTTTGCCGAAATCTTTATTTTTAAAGATTATAGCGAACGTCGAAGCAAGCGAAGAATGGTTACAAGAATTTTACGACACGAGGGGCAAACGAAGTTTTACGGCGCTTCAGAAATGCACATCCGCTATTCGTCAATAGCGACAGGTAACCCACCCGATCAATTCGATGAATACTTACAAATGTCTCAGAGAACTTCACGTGAATGTCTGCAATTCTTTTGTAACGCGATTATTAAATTGTATAGCAAAGAGTTTCTATGAAAACCAACAAGACACGACATTACACGTCTTTACGCCGCGCATGAGGCTAGATGGCATTTTCCAGGGATGCTCGGTAGCATCGACTGTACAAATATCAAATGGAGGAATTGTCCAGGGGAGTTTTGAGGGGCGTATGTTAGGGGTGAAATCAAACGACCGACTATCGTACTTGAAGCGGTTGCGTCAAATGATTTATGGATTTGGCATTCTTATTTTGGTGTTCCTGGCTCAAACAACAACATCAGTTTTCTATACACATCACCGTTGTTTCAAAGCGTGACAGATGGTACCGCACCCTTCTGTCTGTATTTTGTCAACGGGAGATATTACAAACGTGGCTACTTTCTTGTCGATGGTATCTACCCGGCATGGTCTGTTTTTGTGAAAGCCTTTTCGTTTCCTGTCGAGGTCAAAGAAAAGGCGTTCAAGAAAAGATGTCGAGAGAGCTTTCGGTGTCTTAAAGGATAGATGGTGCATACTTAGTCGACCGGTTCGTGCAATGAAAAAACCCATGATCTCTAGCATATTATATGCATGCATCATATTGCACAATATGCTAATAAAAGAAGACGGACGTGCAATTTCTCCAGATTTGGTGCCGGATCCTCCTACTCAAGTTCCCGTTTCTGAGAACGTGCAATTAGACTTGTGGAACGAAGATATTCACCATCGGTTGAGATATGATCTAGTTGAACTTGTAGGTTCTTTAGGTTTGGATTTTCCGAATTCGGACGAGTAGTAGATTGTTTAATGTAACTTTTATTTTTTTTAATTTACTATTTTTTTTAATTTTTAAGTTGTAAAAAAATATCAAAAAAAAAAAATTTCATCACACCACACCACCACCCCCACCAAAATTCCATCACTAGTGATGGAAAGTGCTAGGGTGAGGTGGCACACTTGTATTGGTGGGAGCAAGTGATGGTTTTTAAACCACCCCCACCCCTCTAAGAGAAAAAAATAATGAAAATAGTATAAAAGGAATAACCCATATTAATTGACTTTCTACATGAAAGACACATGTTAATTCCCCATTATTTTAATACGGCCATAACATTTTCATATGATAGTTTTTTTTAAATACAATAATAATAAACGTTTTTTTATCTTTAATATGAGTAGTATATTGTTTTATAAAAAATTAGAGGGTCTTCATATATTACGTTATTTATTGGTCATTTAGTTTCTCAATTTGGTTTTCTATGCATTGTGTTACAGGTTCTGGTCATTGTATATTTCAATTGATACTCATACAAAATATAAAGTTTAAAATAAAAATTAAGTCATTGTGTCTTTCTCCTCATCATTTTTTATGTTCGTCATTGCGACTTTCTCCTTATCATTTGTTTATGTTCTTCATTGTGTCTTTCTACTCATCATTGTGTTTTTAGTCATTGTGTGTTACGCTCATTGTCTTTTGTTCGGGATTAACATAAGGCATTAACTTATTTTGAGAAAAAGAGGATTGCGTTCATTATGCATTACGTTCATGTTATTGTGTAATATGCATTTTCCATTATGTTTTATGTTTCAGGTTATTTTATAATAGGCATTCATCATTGCATTTACATTTCAGATTGTCTAATATGTATTTGTCATTGTGTTTAATAGGGATGAGCAAATTCGGTATTGGTACCGGTATTTCCCAAAATTTGCCTTAAATATCGGTACCGAACCAATACCGAATTGAATATTTCAATACCGGTACCAAAAATTTATGATTTTCGAGATCGGTACCGTACATGTATCGACATCCCGATCCCGGTAGTGGTAAGGTGTGGATCGGGATTTACGATTTTTGGGGATCGGGTTATTGCTATTTTATCGTCATAATTACATATTAGGATTACATAATGGTGTTATTAGTATATAAAAAAACATTAAGTAGAAAAATAAAATGACGAAAAAAGACATTATGACAAACACAAAGACACGCTTAATTTTTGTTTTATTTTTTATATAATAAAGTCATATTCATATTAAATACAAAAAAAATGTTTGTTATCATGCATGGTGAGTTTTTTTTTTTTGTTAAATATCATATGAAAAAGTTATAGATACTTTAAAAAAATTGAGAAATTGGCATGTGGCTTGCATGTGAAAAGAGAAAATACGAGTAGTTACTTTTATGTCCTTCTCACTTTGGTCCCCCAATGGACATATGTCAATTAGTTATGGCTTCTCGCTCTTCTCATTTTCGTGTGGCTTTGTATAATAACTCAACCATGACACTTAAATCCTAACTGTGGCTTTCCTAATAGATAGTTGTTTGGCTAAAACCTTAAATATCATGTTTTACAAAACCATAAACTTATAAGATATTGATGAGTGGGTTAAAGAACGTGTTTTAATGTTTAAATATCGTGTGTTTTATGTGTTTGTATATGACAAACACGATTACTTTGATTGGTTTTATCATTGTAGGTACTCGGAGCTTAAAAGAGCTTTCTGGAGCATTCAAGATGATGAGAATCAAGTTATGGATACAAGGAAGCAACCAGGGGGTTAAAACGTCGATCGAGAATCAAGAAAAAGAAAAATCAAGAGTTAGGTGTCACCTCTGTTATAGCTTACGGTGGAGGCTGGGTACAGAGGCCTAAAGGCCACTGTAAGACAAGAGAAAATTACCAAAAACCGACTTTCTTCGTCAGGTCCATCGTAAACTATGGTGGGCACTACCCTTTAGGGCATCTATCTTCTTCCTTACGGTGGCCTTTACCGCCTCTGTACCCAGCCTCCACTGTAAGCTACGGTGGCGATGACAACCGACTCTTCGTTTTCCATTTTCTTGATGCCCTAGTTGCTTCCTTGTATCCATAACTTCATTCCTCGTCATCTTGAATGCTCCAAATTAACTTCTTTAAGCTTTGATCACCTACAATCATAAAACTAATCCAAGTAATCATGTTCACTAGATATAAATACTTAAAACACACGATATTAAACATTAAAACACATTCTTTTACCCACTCATCACATCCCCACACTTATCTTTTTTGGTTCCAAGAAAGAATTACAATGGAATCGTATGTCTTCATAAAACATTTTCGTTAATTGATTAATAATAGGTTACCACAAAAACCGCGATTGCTGGTAATTTTGTCCAACTAAACCCATGCCCAAATACTTACAGAGACAAATAAGGTGTGACACATGTATAAGTTTGCTAAATTAAATGGGGCCCACACCTAAAATCCCTGAAGCCACAATACCACACTTCCTTATGGTTTTACCAAGCCGATCCACCCTAACTTGACTTATACCTTAAACTCAGTTTATCAAAATTTTACACAAAATTGTGTATAATTTTTAAGGACCTCATGTGACAGCTAAAAGGATCAAGGATATTGCTATCCACTTAATCTTAAGCATCAAACTCTACCAGAATGGTCGGCCATTAGATACAGTTTAAGGTATAATTAATTTATTAACTAGCAAGTGGTCCCCACAACATGACATACCCCCGCTATCAAGTAACACCCCAAAGCTCATCATCCCAGGTGAATATGCAAGATTTCATCGTAGGGTTTACACAGGGTGTGTCTCAGGTAGGATCTGATGATCCGTAAAAGAGGACAACATGTGACTAATAGCGGGAGTGATCAACTCATTTTTTTAAGCGTACGGTGAAGTATCTTGTGATCATTTATGACTTTTTATCACTATGTTGCTTAAGTGATTTACATTTGAATTTGCATTTGCATTTGCATTTGGTAGTAGTAATTGTGGTTTTAGCTTAATTTAATATTCCTAAATCCACTTAGTTGATATGAATACCAAGATGATAAACAGCATAAAGACCCGAAATCTCAGAACCTTGAATCATCTTATCAATACAAAATTTAAGGCCATCAAACCATCGTCGTGAAATGCTAACCACTTAAACTAGTATTTTTGTTGTAGTTTGTATCACTGATTAGCTAGCATACTCTGACGTTAAATCTATCTAAGTATCGTATCATTAGGCTATTCTATTTTGGATAATGTTAAGATTGATGATCAAACTAACAAAAAGCTTGGGTATGACCCAACCTTTCATCCTAGTTCTTACACAAGCTTAGTTAAACTAACATGACCCTAAGATGTCACCCACTAAAAGCATGCAATTAAAAAGGTTCAAATAAGTCAATAATCAAACCATCCTTTCATTACTCCGTTGGCTTTCGCAAGGAAGCATCTCAAAAGTTCCCTAATCTATGGTTGATTCCTCACTCGAAATCTATCCCATACCTTACTCGTACGTTGAAGATACTTTGCCTTTTGGAAACCAAAAAGAAAGGCGGGCTCTTGGGAAGCTATGAAAAACCTAAAAAAAGGAATCTGCTTTCCATCTTTGAGCTTAGAGGTTAAGATCGTCTCCTCATTGGGCTATTTTAAAAAATTTTAGCTAACTCATCAGCTGAGTGGTTCGCCTCTTTTCCACCTGAGTTGTTTACTTTGTTTTCCGACCTAGAAAACCAATGACTCTTCAAGTTAGGTTATCTTTCAACATAGACATCCCGATGACCATGGATTAACTTTGCATCATGAAATAGAAAGCAAATGAAATCTTCCTCTTAGGGCGTTCAATTCTGCGAAATGGAGACCCATTTTGCCAGAGTATTCTGCTGTGGCTAGCATTGTTAGGAATGTTTGTGACCATCTTAGGCCATTTTTGATGATAGACCTGCCGACAACTTTAGAGGCCTTGGTTCGTAAGGGCTCTGTCTGGAACTAACGCTTTGATCTCGGCTTCTAGATCTATATCCTTTCGTATCAACAGTAACCGTGCATCTCAACCCCACTTTTATCCTAACAACCTCTGATGAACAGAGAGGAACCTAATGAGGGAAGTGGCGAGGCTTTGAGATTAAACCAATATCTTTCTATTTGAAGCAGTGTGCGGCATGCATTCAATTCAACAAGCATAATCTGGCCAAAATAGTACTGAAATTTCCATCTCTGTTTAGCTGACTTGCTCAGGATATCCTAGCATCATTCTGGCATTTCACATAAGAGGATCCTTAAAGGTGATCCCAAAAGTTATTTGCTTGTCCAGTGATACTTTTCGCTTTTATTAGAAGGCTGTTGAATTAGCTAAACAACGAGGGTGGTGGTTGTCCATGGATGTCCCTTGGGCCTATTCTTCATCTAACACGAAAGTAGGGAGAGATTCTACACCATCAACACAAGTTATTGCCAGCAGCAGCTCTTACTGTACCGTCAACTCCAACTATCCTTATAGGCGAAAGCCACCTCCTTGACAAATTACGGAGCTACCCAGCTTCTCTTAATTCCAAGTAGTAGAAAAACCGCTTTCCCGAGCTGGCTGGATGATTACTACAGAAGGGTTGGTGGACATTTTTCTGCATCATAGCTCTACTCTATCTCTAAGAAGGCAATCCAACGATTTAGCAGATCAGGGAATCATCTGAGCGGCAAGGGAGGAGTTCAAGTCTGCTTAGTATTGGGTGATTCAATTCACTTCTTCAACTGCTAAGAATAATAGTTTTTCTTCTACTATTCCTAGTAGGACACTTGGTAGGACCAATGCCTTTGCCTTTTTGTTATGGAGTCTTTCCTTCCAAGCCGTTTTCAAAACAAAAGCAGTAGGCAGTCTTTTCTTTCTTCTTGTATGGTAACCAGTCTTTTTAAGAATGGTTGGATAGACTCCTCCCTCTGTCTCCCAGTCTGTCTTATAATAAGATAGTAGTAATTCAGTTGTAGGTTTAATAAGAGCTGAGCCTACCGACACACCCCAAGTTTAGTGTGTTTTCGTCTTTTATTATCCTCTATATATATATATATATATATATATATATATATTAGTTTTGAAAACAGTTCCCAATTTTTATATCATTTTCCATTAATATGCAAAAATTTTAAATTAAGGGACATTTTTGATATTTTCAATTTTGTCAAAATCTCTTTCCCCAATACTTTCCTGCATCCCCACACCTAAATTTTACGTTGCCCCCAATGTATAGTTCATTTAACAATCGAGTGTGGTACATGAGAACATAACCTATTTTATTAACTATAGTAAAGGAAATAGGCACGTACACATGATTCGGATCCCTCTTGTCAAACCGGTCCTACTGATGAGTACTGCTGAAACCTTGACCCAAACTCTTTGAACTATGATATGACAATATATACTCCAACTAACTTAGCTAGACCGCTATGAAATTCCACACACTAAGGTTTTACTAAGACTGCAAAACACAAACAAAAGGTAACACGCAAAAAGAAAAACAAAAATAAAGAAAACGAAAAACAAAATAAAATAAAAGGCTGGGTTGCCTCGGCCAGCACTAAGTGAGAAACCACATGAAGAAACATCATGATTTCGTACGGTTTGATATAGTCTTGTTATATGATCTGATTGTTAACGATTAGGTATCACTGTGTTAATGTGTGTGTTGAGAGGAGATTTGGATAGAGTAACAAGAGGGATTTCAATAATTTCAGAAATGTTATAAATCATAAAGTTACATGGGGTATATATAGACGATGAGGCCTCAATCGCTGTGCAGGCATAGCGAATGAGCAACATTAACCACGGCATTCGCTAGACATCCCTTAGCGAATGGCCTTATACGTTATCAACTCATTCGTTAACATCCCCCACGAATGAGGACCAAAACTGTTTACATTCACTATACAAACTATAGGGAATGTACTTTACATATTTGCAAAACTAACCCCTATAACATTAGATCTATTACAAAATACGAAAAACAAAGAACGAGGCGAATAATGATGTATCAACAAGCTCCCCCTCGTCTCGAGTTTTGTTGGTCTTCACATATTGAAGCGGTTGGTCTTCCAGTCAGCACAGCTATGAATCTCTTATGCACGACAAACACGAAAAACCCGTTGGAATTACATAGCTAGCTCATTATCTTTATTGTGCGCCCATCTGATCTGATTGTTGAAGAATACGTCGTTGTCATACTCATACAGGTTGACCAATCATATCAGGTCCAAATCCGAATAAACTCAAACTTACTTCCTACTCCTAGTACAATCACAGCTTCACCAGTTCTATCATCATAATACCACCTATTGAAGTTCTTATAAAGACTTTGTGGTAAAATCTTAAATGGAACTTTCTTCAAAGTGCGCGGCGACTTCACTTTCAATTTTACTTTCTCCACTGAGTGCGAGTATCAATTTCATCAACATACTTTCATTTCAGCACCCGGGGTTTGAAAAACTTGAAACCATGATTTGACCTTGTGAACCAGAAGACGATAGGACCAACCTATAACTGATTATTTCCACATTTCATGAATGGTTTAAACGCCAAAGTACGAACGTCCCAGTACGGTATTGAGAGACTATTCGTAAAATGTCCAAAATATTGAATCCTATTATCCTATTTAACAATACAATATCACCATTTACCGTCTTCATAGACACAAACTTCTGCATCTGGTAAGCTGACAACCTGGCCTTCGACTGCAAATAATCTTCTTTTTGAGCATATCTCAAAGTCCCAATCCATTTATTCAGCTACTTTGCATTATACTGAAACAAACCATTTGAAGTTTGTTTTGCTTCCGGTTTCTTACCCTTCTCTTTTTCTTTCTGTTTCTCTGTCTCTTTTCTCAAACAATCCTCGTCCTTCTGATCATTCTCTGTATTGAAAAACGGAATCCCCTCATCAGTATTATACCGTGCATGCGTATCTGGATATTCCTCGGCCGTAACATCCTCCATCTCGGCATCATCATAACAAGTATTCATAGATAGAAAACTTGGGTCAACATACACCTCTTTAGCATCCTCAACTTCCACATCCTCCTTATTTTCCAATTCTTCCACGTCTTCTCATATGGGCTAAATTATATATAAATACTGTAACTTTTCCCTACAATTTTTGAGTAGCTTTGGGGTAGTTTCTATTAAAAACAATCATCTAAGCTATTGGAACATAATTAAATGTAATAGGCTTTTCATTAGGCTGGAAATTAATATCCAAAAATGTCCATGTAGATTAAGAGAGAGGCGGCAAATAGTTTGGAGCGGCACGCAAATCATGTGTTTCACAAAAGTAGGGGTATCGAAGCTAATTTCAAAAAAATTATTATAAATAATAATAATAATAAAACATGCAAATTTTGGTAGAGATGAAAATTGAAAATAGGCTCAAAAGGTGCTAACCAACTGATTATTGCTTGAGCCCAAGGAATGATTGTTTAGCATCCCAAGTCAAGAATTATATCATCTACCAATAATAAATATTCTTTTAAAGCCGAATAATGTGAAATTAGTTGGTTATGATCAGAATTTATAAAGGGTGGGGGGTCAGCATATATAAAAAAAACCATACAAGAAGATTAAAGATATAAAAGAAGGGGAGCCGCCCCTGGTTTTCGACCAACAGAGATCCAAGGAAGATTGAAACCAGAGAAAGAATATAAAGAGAAGCAAGCACGCATAGAGAGGCGCTCGCGTTTTATATCTACTCATCCAAACACTATTTTCTGGGCGTTCTATCTTATTATTATTATTATTATGAATTCAATTATTGAACCAATTTATTTTTGTTTGCTTTTGGGTATGATTGTTGGCTAAACCTCCTAACAGCCCATGTTTTTTATGAATACTTTGTGATTTCCGGGTATTCTCTTGTTTTTTGGTATTCAGTGATTGGTTTAATACTAAAGTAAAAGAACCTTTTTGCAATTGATTTGATGTGTTTGCATATCTAGTTTTGATTTATTATTAATCTTTGTTCTGTGTGCCTCTTGTAGAATGTCTTTTAGTTATAGATGCACGTTAAGGTCGCTTACTGTGTGTTTGTGATTATTTACGGTTTTACTAGACGTAGTAATCCATAGGAACATTGATTAGTGATTTGTTAGAGCTTTATATTTTAGGAATATTGGTTTTTAATGATCCCAACTATTGCCTTTTGGTCACTGTTGGTTCCAACTAATGGATTGCCTACTAATGATCCCAAATTTTAAAGTGTTTGTTCTTAACGGTCTGCGACTAACAGAATCCTTATGTCATTAGTTTCAAGTTGCCGGAAAAACGGTTTTGGCCAGAAAACTCAATTTTTTCTCGAACATCTTGGTAACTTCATATCAGACCTTTAGAAACCTTCTTCTAGTAAAAGCCTCAATTATTGAGGTCGCCGGAAACCTTAGAACCATCGTCGGAATCGGTTGATGGTGCTCAAGTGGTGGTGTTAGCGGTGAGTCAATTGACGGTGGTTGCGGTGTTCAGGTGGTGTTTTCCGGCAACGATTTTGAATTTTGCGGCCAAAAATGTTTTCCCGACGACCTGAAACTAACGGCGTTAGGATTCTGTTAGTTGCGGACCATTAGGAACAAATACTTTAAAAGTTGGGACCATCAGTATCCAATTCATTAGTTGGGACCAGCGGACCAAAAGCAGTGACGGATCTAGGATTTTTTTAGGTGGCGCACTACTTTTATATGCTTCATAGAATCGGGTATAAAAAATTCCGGGTCGGTTCGAGGTTCAGGTCGGTTCAATAGTTCGGGCAAAGTTACAAACTAACAAAAACTAACAAACTAACAAATTAAAACTAAAATTTAACAAATAACTTAACAATTAACAACATCAAGAACAATAAACAAGAACAATTAAACATTTAACAAATAAATCTAAACTTACCTTTATAGTGAGAGGATTCTAGGAAGAGTAGCAAGGGTGAGTATGAGGAAGGTAGAGAGACAGCCGCTGTGTAGGTGTGTGTTTTAAAATACACTAAAGGTCTATTAGGTATAATGTAATGGAATGGACGACGGAATAGAATGAACGATGGAATGGAATTGGCAAAGAAATGCAATGAAATGCTACCATTCTATTTTCATGTTTGGTTATCCTAAGAGAATGAAATGAATCATTATTTTGTATTTGTTGGGATATATTTTGTGGTTTATGCTTGTACTTTGGGCTTAGTTTGGGGTGCATTATGTAAACCGAGATCCTTATGGATCTCGGTGGGCTTTGGGCTTTTGTTGGGCTAGTATGTTGGCTACCTTATATATAGATCTCTTTGTATAGGGTTTACGAGTTCGTTCAATTAGGTTTTGGCCGTCTAGTATCGTTGTTGGTAGAACAAGTATTGTAAGCATAGTGCTTAAGCACCCGACGTTAATAATAACGTGTGTTTTGAAGCACTCCATCGTGTGTTTTACGTGTTCTTGCTTATTGTCTTGAATCATCTTGTGTTAGGATTCCGCACTAACATCAAGATACTTGATATCATACTGTAGTGATCCAGATTCGGGACTTACAATTGGTATCAGAGCCTTTGACCTATTCAGGCTCGTTATTGTGATATCAACGGATTCAAGATCTAAGTGTTTGGTGGTTTGGTTGTATTTCTGGTGAACTGTTGATCGGAGAAGAGAAAGGATTGCTTTTGGTGAAAGATTGATTTTGTTTTGGAAACAAATCAAATCTCACTAAACTCGGGAGTTTGTTATACTCAAAATCCAACTGAATATCTAGTTTTCAGCTAAGGAAATCGGTTCTCGGTTAGTTTTGAGGGTTTTCGGCAATTTGTTCAAGTTTTCTTTTGAAATCTGATCGTTTTCGGTTAGATTTAATGGTTCTCGGCCAAATTCTATGGTTCTCGGTCAAAAATCTCTGTTCTCGGTCACCAACCTTTATTTTCGGTCAACTCTTTCAATTCTCGGTCATCTTTGGTTCTCGGTCAACGCATACTGTGAATGTAGTTGGACCTGATCAATTTGATTTGGGCCTTGTGTATTGGACTTTAGAGTTTTCTAGACTTAAGTTTTGTTTTGGACTGATTAAAAATAAAATGGATCAATTAACTAATAATAATGGGTCATCCAATGCTTCACTCCATCAAGAACTGGATTCCATAATGGGGACCACCACTCGTGTGCCTCGTCTACTGTCTCTGAGGGGTTTAGCGAGTGGAAATTTCGATTCGAGAAATATGTCAAGATGAAAGATGCAAAAATCTGGAGAAGCATAGTTAGAGGACCCCAAATCATCACGTATCAACGTGAGAACTCAACTGAAGTTGTTGTGAAACCTATTGCTATGTACGATGATGATCTTGCTAAAATTGAAGATGATGAAAAGGCGCTCTCAATCTTAACTATGGCACTCTCACCTGAGATTGCTCTGGGTTTTAGAGAACTCCAATCTGCTAAGGAGCTGTGGGAGGCGTTAATGGAGGTGTATGAAGGAAACAAAAACATGAAGAGAAGTCGCCAAGACCTGCTGCGACAGAAATTCAATATGTTTAATCATGTTTTGGGAGAGTCGTTGGAAACTCAACTTCAAAGGTTCATAGCTCTTGTGACTGAGATGAGATCTGCAAGCATCTATCTGGCAACTTCTGAAATAAACAACAAGTTGGTGAACTCACTGCCTAAAAGTTGGGATATTAATGTTGCCATTATCAAGAAGACAAAAGATCTCAACAGGATGTCTATATCCAAGATGATGGCTACCATTAAGGCATGTGACGTGGATGACAAGCAACGTGCTATAAATCATGCAAACTCCTACAGTGCAGCTGGGTACAATGTTGCTTCCAACAATTCCCTCATCTCACATGACAGCTTCTCAATGTTTAAGGCCACTCAGCTACTTCCACCTCAAGGAAACTTCCAAATGTTTATGTCCACTCAAGGCAAATCTTCTTCCATCCCACCTCAACCAGCTCCAGTATTTTTCACCAAGTCTGCTCAATCTCCTGCTGCTAATGTTCAACCTCAATCATCTGGGGTTGCTCCCAGTCAGAACTCGAGTCAAATTCCCTCTATCCCAAAGGAAACTCAAGAGAACATAGCTTTAATGGCGGGATTCATGAACTACTACAATGCATTTCTAGCTGGTGATCTGGTTCAACCTGTAGTTGCTGCTGAGCTTGATCAAATCCATCCAGATGATGTTGAAGAAATGGATATCTCTTGGCAAATCGTCATGGCAGTGTTTCAGGCCAAGAAATTCACTAATAGAACAGGAAGAAAAGGTACAGGGTATGAAGTACGGTAAACAAGATAAGAATGACAAGTTTGATCCTGTGAAAACAAATGTATCCACCTCAGGAGTGAACGATTCTAATGTGTTTGCTTCATGTGCAGAGAAAGTAATTCTTGAGGAATGGACTGATGAGGATGATGACTCTTGTGTTTCGTTTAATAAAGACATTAATTCTGATGTTTCTTTAAAACTGCCTGTTTTGAATTCTGTTAGTTCGACTATTTGTGTGGGCTCTGGCTTTAAGAGCAAAGACAATTGTGTGGTTAATTCTGTTAAAACTGTGAAATCTGATGATGTGGTTTTTAATAAGAAAAATAAAAATAAAACATTTGCTAAAAACTACCCACCACCCAAGTTCATTAAAGAGGGATTCTCAAATGAACAAAAGGGTGTCGAACCGAACAACAGGTCTAATGGTAAACATCAAGCTAAACGACCTGACCCACACAATAGGTCAAGAAAAAAGGTTCACCACAATGATTTTTATATAAAACATCAAACTTGTTATAATTGTGGGATTCCTGGTCATATTGCTAGAAACTATCCACATCGTCCATATGTTCCTTACTATGGATTTTATCAGAGGAATATGCCTCGCGATACCTATCGACGAAATTTCGGGCATCATAAAGCAAATCCCTCTGACGGTGATTGGAACAAGAACAAATCTGGTAGGTTTCATCCTCATCAGACCAAGCCTAACATGTTTAGTAGGGAAGTGAAAGAAACCATGATTCGACTTCAAAAACTAACTCGATTTCTAAATCACGGTCTGTCGGGAGAACAAATTTGTTTGTTCCCTCTACACGCAAACCAGAGACTGAACCATCCATTCGTACAAACAACAGTATATCTTACAATGGTAACCATAAATGGATGCCTAAGTCTCCGGTAAAGAAGGTTTCTTCTTCCATTTTAGATAATCAAGAAGATATGTCATGGCAGCCCGTAACGAGTGTAGATGAGTCAGGTGTACCCAGTGTTACTATGGACTGGGTGCCAAAGTCTAATTAATCCCGCACTTCGTGCAGGAGCAGCAATGGAGGAATATCATCAGACCTTGGTATGTTGATAGTGGCTGTTCCAGGCACATGACAGGAGACATTTCCCAGCTACACGACATTCAAATTTTTAATGGTGGGTATGTGTTCTTTGTGGGTGGAGAAAAAGGGAAGATCACGCAGAAGGGTACTGTAAGTAACGGTGTTCTAAAATTCAAAAATGTTAATTTTGTTCCAGAGCTGAAGCACAGTTTGTTGAGTGTGTCACAAATCTGTGATAAAGGGTTTTCAACTCATTTTACTAAGAAAGAGTGCTTGATTTTGAAACCTGGTATCATTATACCAGAATACTGGATTCTTGTTCGATCACAAAGAAAACGATAATGCTTACGTGATCGACATAAACAAAAATGTTCCTGATGAAATAACATGTTTGTTTTCAAAGGTGTCTGAACATAATGCCATGCTTTGGCATCGTCGTCTTGGTCATGCTAATATGAAAAATCTGAATCGTCTTGCTAAAAATGATTTGGTGCGAGCTTTACTCGTCAAAGATTTTGTTACTATTGAAAAGTGTGTGGCTTGTGCTTTGGGTAAACATCATCGAAAAACTCATAAACCAAAATTGCTTAACACCATTTCATATGTGTTTCAATTACTGCATATGGATCTTTTCGGTCTGGTTCATGTTTTGACTCTTTCTCACAGCTCTTATTGTCTCGTTATTACTGATGACTACTCACGTTTTACTTGGGTGTTTTTCTTGTCAAATAAGAGTAAAACTGTAGAATTGATCAAGCGATTTGTTGTGCTTATGGAGAATCAGCTGAATCTGAAGCTGAAGGGCATTCGGTGTGACAATGGTACGGAATTCAAGAATGCATCATTGAATTATTTTTGCTCGGAAAGGGGAGTGCTCCGTCAATACAATTCAACTCGGACACCACAGCAGAATGGTGTGGCTGAAAGGAGAAACAGGACTCTTATCGAGGCTGCAAGGACCATGCTGTGTGATTCTAAACTGCCATTATTCTTCTGGGCAGATGCTATCAACACGGCCTGTTATGTTCAGAATCGGGTGATAATTAACAAATCACAAATGAAAATTCCAGATGAGATCGTATATGGTCATAAGCCTACTGTTGCACACTTCAGAGCCTTTGGTTGTCCGTGTACTCTACTTAATCTCGAGTCTACTCCAAGTTTGGGGCCAAAGCTGATGGTTGTTATTTTGTTGGGTATGCTGGTCACACCGCCTACAGAGTCTACAATAAGTCAACTAAACAGATTCTAGAATCCTATGATGTTCGTTGTTTGGAAGAAAACGAGACTGATGCTCGTGTTGGTCCGGACTGTTTATTCGATTACAATGAACTCTTCAAACCGTTCAGTGTGTTTCCGGTCATCAACACAGAAACTTCAGGTGGTGCTACAGCAGATACTGAGAAAGAAAACCCACATGCAGTATCTCACATATCTCCTCTTCTGGATGATGATGTCACAGAACCACTTGATGACAACCCACCCGCGTCCGTCAGTCAGCCGAAAGAAGTTACGGAAACTGTGTATTCTCCAAACTCTTCAGAAAATGCTTCAACAGTTGAGGAGGAGAGTCCTATTCGTTAAATCTTCGGGAGCACCTTGTTTCCCGATGTCATTCCAAATGAATACGTTGCCAGTACTTCGTACTCACACAGTACTGCGGCTTCTGGATGGAAGAATCCCTTCACTGAGATTGATGAGAACCTGTCAAATTTACCTCCTACCGATACCGTTCCCGAACATGTAATTCCATCAAGGACCCAGGGAAATCGTCCAATTGAGAATGTCATAGGTCCTCTTGAAACAGGTGTGTCCACCGGAAGTCAGACGGGACACATAAACAGTTGTTTGTTTTCTTGTTTCATCTTTCAGATTGAGCCGAAATCGGTGGAAATGGCTATTCTAGAACCAAGTTGGGTGGATGCCATGCACGAAGAGTTGAATCAGTTCGATAAATTGAAAGTGTGGAGGTTAGTTGAACTACCAGAGGGAAAGAAAGCATTAAATACAAGATGGGTTTTCTGAAACAAGCAAGATGACACGGGAGTTATTGCTAGAAACAAGGCACGGTTAGTTTTTCGTGGTTTTCGTCAGGTTGAAGGTTTAGACTACACCGAAGTATATGCTCCTGTAGCTAGACTTGAGACCATTCGGATTTTTCTGGCTTATGCGTCTTTCATGGGTTTCACGGTATATCAGATGGATGTTATGACCGCGTTTCTGTATGGCGAAGTTAAGGAAGAGATTTACGTGGATCAGCCACCGGGGTTTGTAGACTCTAAGAATCCTAATCATGTCTACAAATTGGATAAAGCATTGTACGGTCTTCACCAAGCTCCTCGGGCGTGGTATGCTACGTTGACGACACATCTTCTGGGTCATGGCTATACAAGGGGGACCATTGATCAAACTCTGTTCCTTAAAACCGTCGGGAAAGATTTGATTATGGTTCAGATTTATGTGGATGATATTATCTTCGGGTCTACCAGTGCTGAGCTGTGTTCAGAATTTGAAGAGGTTATGAAGAAGAGATTTGAGATGAGCTCGTTGGGAGAGATGACAACATTTCTAGGATTGCAGGTTCGTCAGAGCTCGATGGGAATTTTTCTGCATCAAGGAAAGTACGTTGAAGATATGCTTGCAAAATTTGTATTTCAAGATTCCAAGAGTGCCACCACTCCAATGGCAGAAAGGCCTCTTTTGTCGTCTGATACAGAAGGAAGTCCCGTAGATCAAACGTACTATCGATCGATGATCGAGTCTCTGATGTATCTCACCGCCAATCGTCCCGACATCATGTTTGCAGTCTGTCAATGTGCTCGTGTCCAGGCTAATCCTAAACTCTCTCATTTTATTGCTGTTAAACGCATTTTTAGATATCTGAAGGGACAACCAAAGTTAGGTCTTTGGTATCCCAAAACTCAAAATTTGATCTTTATGCTTTTGCTAATAGCAATTATGGTGGAGATGACATTCACAGGAAATCCACATCTGCCGGCTGCCAGTTTTTAGGAGATCGTCTCATTTCATGGCAGTGCAAGAAATAACAAACAGTGTCTACTTCGACTGCCGAGGCGGAGTATGTTGCTGCGTCAGCTTGCTGTTCACAGGTTATTTGGATGCAACATCAATTGCTGGACTACGGTTTGGAATTTCTTAACACTCCCATTTTTTGTGATAATGATGTTGCTATTGCAATTGTTAAAAATCCTGTTCAGCACTCCAAAACCAAGCACATTGACATCAAAGTCCATTTTATTCGTGACTGTTACGACCGGAAACTGATTCATCTTGACCAAGTCCACACTAATAATAATGTGGCGGACCTATTTACAAAACCGGTCGGAATAGCCAGATTTAATGTGCTTGTGGGATTTCTTAAGATGCTACGTTTTAATTACTGAGTATTTTTGAGGTTTAAATTGTGTACATAAATTTTTTCTTCGTGTCATAAGTTCTGTACAAATTTAGGGGGGGAAAAAAGGAAAAATACAAAAAGAGTTTGTGTTTGTTTTTATCATTTTATAGAAAAAAGGAAAAATACAAAAAGAGTGTGTGTTTGTTTTTATCATTTTATAGAAAAATCAAAAAGTCAAAAATAGTGTGTGTGCATTTTTATCATTTTATAAAAATCAAAAAGTTAAAATGTGTGTTTGTTTATATTCACTCTCGCTTAAAATTATGTCGACTGCTCAAGTTTGAAGGACATATACTTGTATATGTTTAGTCCGGTAATCTACTCGTAGATTCACATGATAGCCATTTATCTAAAGACTGAAAGCATTCGGGGTGATTGTGATGTGTTTTATGTTTTGAACTCTTTCACATAAAATTATGTCGGTAATTCCAAGTTTGAGGGACGCGTATTCTCATATGTGTTTGGTCCTGTTAACCACTTGTGGTCATACGGGATAGCCATTTACCTGAAAGCTAAAGAGTGACCGAGGTAACTGAGTTCTTAACATGTGTGTCTTCTGGGAAATGATATGATTATTCAGTCAATAGCTTGATGAAGCTTAAAATTATTTTCAAATGAAAATTGATCCAACCTTTGGAAAAATGATAAATAAATTGTTTTTCTGTGTCTAGCGGGTGAAGTTATTAAGCTTAAAAGGCCTTAGAACAGTCACTGATTTGTATGGTAGCTTTCCATGATGCGTAAAAGTTGAAGTGATATAAACTAAAATTGCTAAACTTACTGTGGAGAGTCATTTTGAAGAAATGTGCATGCTTTCATATACATCTCTCCAAAGGATAGGCAGAAAAGCAATTACCCAGTCATACACGAGCCCGTTAGTTTCTTGATCACCAAAAATATTGTACTGCTTTGCTTAGTATTCAAAAAAAAAAGAAAAAAGAAAAAGAAAGGGCTTAAAGGGTCATACTAGAACTACAAGGGTGGGGCACTCAAGTAAGTCCTAAACACTCTAAATGAAAGGCCTGTAAGTCTGGATGGCTTGTAAGTCCAACGTTCAACCTTAAAGCCTAAAATTTTTTTTTATCTTGTTGTCCATAAACTTTTGATCAAGCACTAGGGGGTTGGAGTCAAATTTGGGTGATCTGGGGAAAGCCAAATACGCTTTGAGAAGAGATAGGAGGCATCACAGGTCCATGAGTAATGTCTATCTAAGCTTTATGCTGAACTGAACCTAATTCATATCACTGATGCAATGAAAATCATGCTAAGTTCGTTATACCTGCTATCATCAGCCTGTCTCTTTGTGTCATAATAATGTTGAACACGAATCCTAGTGACAGCACCTTAAACAATATGATTTCATGTTCGAATCTTTTCATAAAAAGGTGTTGTTTGTTTTAAAAATAGCTGAAATTTGATCCCAAAATATGTTAATTCTACTGAAGGCCAGATAGGTAAATCATTTTTGTTTTTGTTTATTTTTTATTCTAATTATATATTTTTTTTAATTTTTAAATTTTTACCTCATGTTTACTCGTGTCGAAACAAATGTCTTAAGAAATCGTTTTCACATGGATCGAGATCTGGTTTTATTTGACGGTTGCAAAATGTCATGGGCCGTTCAGTTGGGCAAAGTGTGTCCATAATCTCTGTGTTCTCGGTCCTGTCAACTCTGGCCCAAGTTGTTTGTGTTAATGGTTTTCTCGGTTCTTCTTTGTTCTCGGCCAGATCATTTTGGCCCAGAAAACTCAATTTTGTGAGTTCCCTACTTTCTGTATTTGGTTCTCGGCCATATGTTTTCGGTAATTAAGTGTTCTCGGTCAAGTTTGATGTGACCAGGTAGTTTCAAAGGCACTCATTAGTACTAATTGATTATTCTTGAAACTCACAACTTCTATAATCTTCCAAAATCTTCTTTCATTATAACCATCATATCTTTCACCTACTTGTCGCCATACATCATTTCCTGTCTGCTTGTTCTTTCAAGTAGACATCTTTAAAAGGTAAGTAAATCTATTATGGTTGAAGGGTTTTCGGTGGTTATTAGATTTGATCGATTAATTATTCGGAAGGTTTGTTTGTTCTCTGTTGAAGTTACTGATTATTGGTTTAGTCATTGATTGTAGTTACAGGTTTGGTCATAAATGGTGATTGGTGGTATGATGAAGATGATGAGTAGTGCTATGAGGTTCTCGGCATGGACTGATCAGATTCTTTTAATCAATCAGAGAGATCTTCGTGTTGGAGAGGTTTTGAAGCATTCTCGGTCACACCTTGACCAAGGACTTGTTGGTTCTACCAAAGATACATCGTGTTTGACTTTTCTGAGTCAATCAAGCCTAACACTTGCTGCTATTATGAGGACAAAAGTCATGTTCATCTACTTCATATGGGTAGTAGCATGACCTACGCTGGATTACTAGCCAGGTTTTAATAAAGGCCCTAAATAAGACACTCAACTTCCAAGTGTCTATTTAGGAGCCACAGTATATACGCCGAAATGTCTAAATGAAGGTATAGAAGCACGCTGATCGTCTACAGCCGAAGCAGTTGTGATCAAGAAATAAACTAAGGGGGAGAATGTTGGGATATATTTTGTGGTTTATGCTTGTACTTTAGGCTTAGTTTGGGGTGCATTATGTAAATCGAGATCCTTATGGATCTCGGTGGGCTTTGGGCTTTTGTTGGGCTAGTATGTTGGCTACCTTATTTATATATATCTCTTTGTATAGGGTTTACGAGTTCGTTCAATTAGGTTTTGGCCATCTAGTATCGTTGTTGGTAGAACGAGTATTGTAAACATAGTGCTTAAGCACCCGACGTTAATAATAATGTGTGTTTTGAAGCACTCCATCGTGTGTTTTACGTGTTCTTGCTTATTGTCTTGAATCATCTTGTGTTAGGATTCCGCACTAACATCAAGATACTTGATATCATATTGTAGTGATCCAGATTCGGGACTTACAGTATTGTTTGGTATACAAAAGAAGATGAATGAATGTAATACAATTAATTAAAAATGACAGCTATACCCTTATCTCAAACTAAAGAACACTTATTAGTTTCACAACATTCTATAGCCTACACACTGTGAACATGAACGATCCTTTGTAAATAGTAATAATAAATGAGAGCATTTCAGTTTGTAACCTTCTGCTCACATATACATCCAAATCAGAAGGTGATTATGTCCGAAAACATGTTCGTATAATTGTTACCAGAATTTTGTGCTCACTAATTTGTAAATATCAAAAGGTTATTATAATTAACTATCATCAAATAATTTTTAAAAATTTTATTTCCATAAAGTTTTTCTCCAAATATAATTTGTATTCTTGAATTCCTAGCAATTAAATCAGGAAAGATAATCTCCAATGGTAGAGATGAAAAAAAATAGGCTTTAGGGGAGGAATGAATTTCACTTTTTTAGAAGGAATGGGATTCCATTTTCATTCCTTAATATAAAGCTGAATTAAAAAAATGATTAAAAATTGACCTGCTGCACAGAATCGAACACGTGACCTTTTGTTTACAAAACTAGCAACTTACCAACTAGTCCAGCGCTTGTAGTGTAAATAAGGTGGTTCCTTCCTAATTTATAAGGTGGTTCCTATAATATATTCTATATATCGATACACTATTATTTCGAAACTCGGGTGGTTCCGGGGAACCACCCATTTGCAAGATAGATTCGCTCCTGACCAAAAGGCAATAACTGGGACCATTAAAAACCAATATACATATATTTTACCTATCTAGAGACTAAGAGGTAATAGATCATCATCTGATATATTGGTGATATCAGCGATATCGACTGCATAGCCAGTAAGTTTACACGCCCCTTAAGGTTTCCTTACAGGTCACACCCAGAGAATGAGTAGGGATCCACTAGGTTGTCTATGGGTGTCGTATTTTAATATTCTGGTTCCATCATAGTTTCCATAGCCGAGAGAGATCCAAGATTCACAAGTAGGATTCCAAACCTAGGTAGTGCTTCTCCTATCTTAGAGATCGCTCGGTGTCAAAAATGTGGAAGGATTGGGCATTATGCCCCTAATGGTAGAGCCGGTATGAAGATTGTAAACCGACATTCTTAAACAACCCAACCTCTTCGTCAAAAACCCATCCAGCTGACGCCAACCACAATAACCCACCGTACTTGCTTTCGTATGATGATTCAATGTCTTTCTCCGGATGCCCATTCGACTTAACGACTAAACTACTAGAATGAGTTAGTTTATACTATCATTTTCTTTTGGTGCTCGAACCTTGATAAGGTCACCCTTTTATTAAAACCATCCTTCAGATATGATTTTCTTTTCTAGTTAAAAGTCACAACATTGAGCCGCATCTTCTATTCTCAGTCATAGCGACTAGTTCCCAGACTAAAGTTGTGTCTCGCCCATTGGTGCACGGCGAAATTGAATAACAAAAGCTTGTTTCAATGACCGGAAGATCCCGTTGGGAAAGGAGCAGAATTCCATGGACTTCATAATCAAGTATCTCGAACTTTTTTCGGATGTGACACCATTTGAGTAAATCGTAGTTTAATTGACTGAATTCGCAAACTTTCTTGTAATTATGGCGATTGGTAAGAAAGAGAAAATTGACCAAAACCTTGACGCCTCTCCTACAGTTTTGTACACGGCAAGCCGCTGATATTTCGAGAATAAACGACGCAATACCTGACTTGGGTCTTCACAAAAGCCATTTATTAATTTTACCCGACTGCTTGGTTTCAATTAAAAATTATTTTCTATTCAGAAACCTCACTTACAATGAAATTATCCTCCCCTTTCGTGGCGATGAATGCACAACATCTGATCTTTTGTATTGGTATCTCATGTCATTGAACGTCTGAACACCCACTTTGGGCTACTTCCACTTCAATCACTTTGAATAAGTCCTCGAGTGCCTCCAACTCCCGTAATCCAAGAAATTGGAAGGTTTTGACTCTAACAAATTACCGTGACAACGAATCTGGTACGACCTATCTCATCATCCTTACGTTCAGATCACTTATCCTTCGTGTCTACACGGGTAACCTCAAATACACGCTGAAAGCATATACTTCATGAAGCTTTAAATACTTGTTATTCGGATCATTCTATGATGATTCGCCTTTTTCATTTCATTCAAATTCAATGTGTGTGAACCCCACCCGAACCCGACATGTTATATATGTCAGTCATGATTCTATGATCTTAGGAGTGTTGGCCTCCATGGCCTAAAATAAAATTTAAAGACTTCTAGCTTATTATTCTATTGGGCATATGTATTTTATTTGTACAAAATTCCCATGAGGACCCACAGAAGGAACTCAACCATTCCTAATCGACTTAATGGTGTTCCGACTCTTATGAGTAACACCTGTGACTATCATAACATGTTCTAAGAATTCTCATTCTTGAGCTTCCATGAATTCAACTTATACTCTGGACCAAGTACGAAACGACTCGTATCGGTATTCTTCGCTTGATAGCCTAACTTGATCTATAACTAAATCTTTGATATGCGGATTCACCTCGATGCACTACATTATCTTGAGCCGGAGTGACTTAGCTTACTAAATCTTAAACGTTAATGTTAGTTTACCAATGATTACTATACCTAATTACTAGGCATGTTATGAACTCAACCTTACCCATGAAAAGAAATTGGACTATCGAGATTTAATCTCGTAGTACCTTTCGAAATTATACTATTTTCCTTACTTTGTATGCTTAATGTCATAGTCTAGTGCAACAACTTTTACAAGCAACGACTGATTGCTTTTACAACAAACCTCTCGGTTTTGCACTTGTATTGCCTTGTTCAAATGGATACTTGAATCTTAGTTGACGTCAGGCATTTTCAAAATCATTTATGCTAGAAACATTTTGTCACTGTATACTGTCAGGTGTTTTGACTCCTTCATAATCGATAAACTATGTTATAGTTTCAAATATCCTAATCAAAATTTCGGGATGAAATTTCTTTCAACAAGAGGATGATGTGACAACCGGAAAATTTTTACTTAAAAATTGCAACACTACCCAAACACTAGAGGTACTAATCTATAGACGGGAAGTCTACTTATTTGCTTAGCAACACATACCAATTTTTGGGACGGAAATTCTTTCAACAAGGGGATAATGTGACACCCACATTCTCACGTTAACATCGTTAACCCCAACTTCGTTATCTTACATGTCATGCATAACATTTACACGAGTCAATAACGAGTCACACACATTAGTCCTCAGTACGTGTTAGTGATTAATGTCGAATCAAATATGTTTAAATAATTTGGATATAATTGTTATGTGCTTGATGATTTTATGTGTTACAAGATATAGTACATTATGCTCGCTTAACATGCTATTAGTTATAATATATAAATAATACCTCAAGCATATGTTTATAACATTATTTATGTGAAATTACGTGCTAAATGATTATGTGGTTAGTTCGTAGCTTGTATCATGAAATTGTGATCGATTGCACGTAATGAGCATAACTTATACGTTTTTTGGCTTTTACAAAAATAATAGTTGATGAAATAACAACGATTCCTTATTCATATAAACGTGGGTTAATATTTTAGTCATAATGGTTCGTCATAATCCGGTTTGAAAATAAAAATATTCGTTCATGTAAAAAATTGTTTCAACAAGGACAATTCTTGTAATATGAATTATAATAATACTAAAACAAAAATCCCAACTCTAATACCCCCTCCCACTATCGACTTCCTCTTACTTCTCCCTCCTCACAACTACACACTCCGCACAAACACACACACAATTCCATCAATTCAATATGGCTTCTTACAATTGGAAGTGTTTTTTATTGATTCTCATTAATCCTAATGCTAATTCGATAACAATTAATTGGTAAGTTTTATGCATGAATTTCATGTTTTGATGAGTTATTATGAAACCCTATATGCCCAAAGTTCTGTAATATTGATAATTATAATGTTAATTGATGAATTAGAACCCTAGAGATATCATAAACATGTTAGGGTTTGAGTTTTGATGATAACAGTTTGCTGACAGATTCGTTCTCGGTTATTGATTAGTCTGTAACTTAATGTTAAACAATGATTATTGATCTATTCTTGATTCTAAGATATAGTAATCTGATTTTAGTTTTGATAAAGGTAAATTTTTTAACTTTTGGACTAGTTTTGAACAATTTTTGTGATTTTACAAAAACATAGATCAAACTGATTCGGGGAGTTATATTCTGGTCTGTCTTTCCGACACCATAAATCCTTAATGACAAATCCAAACGGGTTGGTTCCAACTCTGGAACTTACTAGTATGAGTTTAGAAGACAACCCAATTGGCCTTGCAAAATTTGTATAAATGAGTTGAGAGAACCATGAAACTAATTTTTGTTACGCAATCTGTTGAACTGTTGGTACCTATCTGAGAATGTTGAACTATTGTGAGTTTTGTTTATATGGGGAAAAATATAATAATTTTTTTGTTTTGAGAAACCTAATTCATATATTCCACTGTGGTAAATTTTGTAGAATTTATCCTTAGGCTTTGCTTAGTGAATAAAATTAGTTTGTACATGCTAGAATCTGTCTCGAGAACTGAATAATCATAAGTTAAGTTGTGTGATGAATATTAGGTTTTTTGCATTAATATGATGTGTGGATACATGTCAGGAATTTTTGGTACATTTGACATTACTTATTAACACCAGCGAGTAATCGGGTCAAGTTCGTATTTGTGTGTGAGTCCATACGTGAGTCTTAGAGTCAAGTGTTGTTGAACACACTCTCATAACTTAAACACTTGTAATAGGTAACAGTTAGCGAGTCAAGTGAATCATTTTGATTTTGAGAAAAGTTTATTCCACGCAACACCAGGTGAGTTTATGCTTTTTCCTATTTGTTAATAGGATAGAAAACACAAAACTATTTTCGTATACTTGTTTTCTGGGAGAAAGCACGAACATAGTTACTGGTTTTTTGGAGGAAAACGCAGTGGCTTGTTTTGGATTTATGTAGTTTCTTATATATCACAAGTGTATACTAGATGTCCTTATATCACTTAAAGTCCTTACATACCTTGAACCGTTATGATGGGATCGCAGGAAAATTTAAATAGTACTACTGGGTTTGACAAACCCCACCTGCTAAAACTCGACTGGAGGTCGGAGGGGTGTAAATTGTCCTAACATACACGCGCCAGTGTTTTGTGATAGACCTGGTAAGAATGCATACAGATAGTCAGCTTTTTTTCAAACCTCTAGTAGCTTGTAAATGGGTTAGCTACCCTAGTATATTTAAAAAGTGCTAAATCCACTTATACATACACTACTTATGCTACGTATACTGCATATATTATACACACTACTCTTTACTATAACGTATGAACTCACCAACCTCGTGTTGACCCTTGAGTATTTATACTTGCCAGGTTACTAGGTATGCTTAGGAGCACATGCATGCATTTTTTTGGAGTTTCATTATAGCATGGATATGTACTTTTCATTGTCTTGTACTTGGATGGGTTGTACATGTTTGAGCATATAACTACTTTATTTTTAAATTGGTCACATTTACACTTCCGCGAACACAATTTACACTATAACTGTATTTTCTCATATTAATGAGTGATAATAAATGGTATTTTTCATTATTAAATGACTATTCAGTATGACAATTGGCTAGATCCTTGTATGTCACGCGCCTTGAGGTAAAACCCCGTTACTTAAAATTTGAGGGTGTGGCACATGAGTCGAAGGGATTACTCTCTTATAACTTCGACTTGAAGGATCTCGGATATGCTTCTTATGTTATTGGCTCAAAAATTCACCAAAATATACACAAAGGGATCTTAATATTATCTCAAAGGGCCTACATTGATCGTATTCTTACTCGTTACAACTTGCAATATTGTAACCCACCTAAAACTCCAGTAGTTAAAGGAGATGTTTTCTGTTGATTGCAATCTCCATAAACAAAGGTTGAAAAGGAGAAAATGAGAATGTTACCTTATGTATCAGTAGCTAGGAGCTTTATGTATGCTCAAGTCTGTACTAGCCCGAATATTGCTTATATTTCTAGACGGATAGGCCTTTATCAGTGTAATCCTATCCTTGAACACTGGAAAGAAGCTAAGAAAGTGCTTAGATATCTGCGAAGGACGTAAAACTACCGACTGATTTTAAAAGAAATGATAATTTAGAAGTGGTAGTTTATTCTGATTCTGACTTTGCTAAATGTAAAGATGATAAGAAGTTCACTTCGGGGTATAACTTTATGTTAGCAAGCGGGCCCATCTCATAGAGGAGTCATAAACAACATCTAACAACAACTTCCACTATAATGGCAAAATATATTGTTGTTTATAATGCAACCTGTCATGAAATGTTGCTTAAACATCTTATCACTAAACTAAAAACAGTCAATTCCATTTCTAGACCATTGAACCTTAATTGTGATAAGTCAATTGCCATTAGTTTCTCGAACAGTTACAGTTCGACTTGAGCTTGTTTATATCTTGATACAAAGTATTTGTGCGTGCATGAATGAGTTGAGGAAAATAATCTTTGTATTAAGTATATTAGTACTAATAATACGCTTACGGATCCGATGAATAAAGGTCTCCACCTAAAGTTTTTCAAGAACATGTTTCTAATATGGGGATTACTGGAGAGCTTATTTAATTGCATATGGTACTTACTTACATTTTGTTTAATAAAATATCCTCGGTTTTGATTTTGTATGTCTCTTAAGATGTTCTGCATGCGTAATAACATATAGACAATTTATTATGCAAATCAAATGATTGAAGGACTTGTAAATTTTGATCATAACTACTTAGGTTTTAAACAAGGGCTGCAGCATGATTAATGGGGGTCTTGAACTAATGTTCAATTCAATTACTGTATTTTCTACCCCAATTTGAATTTAAAGTTAAAATGAGTGTTAGAGTATGCTGACTAATCTAATGCTCATAATAAATTATTATTCGGTCACGTGGGAGAACATAAGAATAAATATATTTTATATATTTATTTATACGGCCATCATTATCGTTTATACTATCAGAAGATCAAAATAATTAAATTATACAATATAATATATTAGCTTGGTAATTATTAATGGACCATATTACCCTTGCTTGCTAATAAAGGGTTTCCTATTGGGTGTGTAATTAACATCATAACATAATATAACACACTCAAAATTTTGTGTGCCTCTCTCTCTCTCTCATAATAGGGTTTTCACAAAACCCGAATCCCTATCATTAACATCCATTCTTAAAGGGGACGTCGACTAAATTGACAATCATGTCGTCTGGATCATACTCCTCTGTTGTGGCTACTCTCTCTAATGTAACAGGTACACATATAGCTATAGGTTTATCGTATCATTCACGTGTATTCATTACAAATGTGAAGAAATAATCAACATTATCGGCTTTCGGAAACCTTTTACATTGAAATTTTCTTTTATAACAGAGGTGCTCATGCAACTTGTTTCTTTCTTTTTCATAGAATGCGACTTTCGCTTCAAAAGAAAGTTTTTAATTTTACAGATTGGTTTATTGGATTTTAGTAATCCTATTAACTGGTATTGGCCGATAATAATCCCTATTCATTTTTTCGCCACTAGCGGCCCCAAATTTAAAAAATTGGACCCCAATGGTCCCCCGTTAAAAAGGACTTAACGGCGTTATACTTTTTTCCGAATTTCAAACTAATGTTTTAGTGCTTTTGATCGGAGAGAGAATACGAGCCAATTGATATAAAACTTAGTTCGAAATGGTGCTCCAAAATGACGAAACAACGCTTCAATTCGGATGTTCGAACTTTCAATTAACAAAAATCAAGCCCATTGGATTACCGTTTTGAGCTAAGTTTTACATCAATCGACTCGTATCCTCCTTCTGATTAAAAGCCCTACAACATTAGTTTGAAATTCGGAAAAAAAAAAGTATAGCGCCGTTAAATCCTTTTTAACGAGAGGGACTACTGGAGGCCAGCTTTTTTAAATTTCAGGTGACGAAAAAACAAACATGAATTATTATCGATCAATATCATTCAAGAAAGGTTATTAAAATCCAATAAACCTTTCCAGATTTGTGTAAGTTTGACTTTTCATATTTCTTTTAGAAGATTTTCCGTTTCCTCATCAGCACATGTTTTCTTTTTTTTCTTTTTCTTAACAACTAAATATTATTACAATGGGAATGGGGATTGAACTTTGACTATCGAATTCACACTCAAACTACCAAAGCAACCCACCAAAGTAAGAATGAAAACACATGTTGTATTGGTTTCGGATTTTTCTACTACGGGTTTGTATTTTCTTTTGACTATATTCAAATCACATGCATAATCTCTTTTCCTATTACCTATAAAACAAGTAATATCTGATTACTTATTTCTGGTTTTTTTTTACCTGTCTTCTAGGAGTCAGAATTTCCTCTACTGCTGTTGCCTTTGTGATTTTTATAATTCTCTGACCTTGATAAATTTTAATTTTTTAATCATTTTAAAAATTGTTTGGTCATAAGAACCATTGATTTTGAGAAGGCTGCAAAATCTGAAACTAAGAGCCGGCTCAACGTTCTCGGTGGCCTAAAACTAACTAAAATTTTGAGGCATTTTTCTCTTATTTTCTTTATGCGTATAAGGCTAGAGAGTATACAATATATATAGAATTTTGATGATATGAAGTGATAATGGATATTAAGCAATCCTCTTTAGCTTTTGGCACATCAATGTTTTACTAATTCTAAAAGAACTCTACTTCAAAATCTCATAATATACAGCTCCTATTTAAAATGGATGCCCTATAAAAGTGAAGGCCTAAAACCATGACCTCATTTAGTTTACCCAAGAGACGGCCCAAACTCTATCATCACATTTTGATTCACTTGTACAACAGTATATTTTTTATATATAAATCTTGTGTGGTTTGTTTCAAATTTTTGCATTTGTCTCTTAATTTCTTAGACATAAAATAATATTTTAATGTTTTTCACGCTTTTACAAGCGCTTTTATAAATGTAACATTTTTCAATTCATTATCTATACATAAAGTAAAAGTCATAGCGCCATAGCTAGGACTTCACTTTAGATATTTATTTAATTAGTAAGTGTTGAAAGATATACAACTTAATTGCTACGGCCTGATGGTGAGCTTGGTGTTGTGAAAGTGCTTCAATCCTTGTTTGTTTTGAATTGTAAAACTTCCATTGCTCGTAATTTAGAGTCATTGTGAATACGCTATAAGTTCCAACAAGTAACTCATTTGGAAAATGTGTAAAAGTTCCGTATTCAATTTTGCATTTTGTATGAAAATTCTTTTTCATATTTTTCCCCATCACATTGATTTTCCAATTGATCACAAAATTCCTCCGCTAATTTGCAAAAATCCACGTTAGAATATATGTCGTTGGGTAAAGTCATAATTAGTTCCAACAAGTGACTCATTTGGAAAATGTGTAAAAGTTCCGTATTCAATTTTGCATTTTGTATGAAAATTCTTTTTCATATTTTTCCCCATCATATTGATTTTCCAATTGATCACAAAATTCCTCCGCTAATTTGCAAAAATCCACGTTAGAATATATGTCGTTGGGTAAAGTCATAATTAGTAGATATATGAACTTTTCTTCTATTTCTGACAACCTAAAATCATCCTTGTCCCAAAAGCCATGATTTGTTTGGAACTTGGGACGTTGGAACACACGGATCGATCGTGAGAACTTAGAAATTGACAAATTTTATCCTCCATTGCATTACTCTCTCACAAGAGTTGAAGGTTTCGACACACCCAATGTTCAATGTTGTATTCCTAGATTTATTATTATTATAATTATTATTATTAATTTAGATAGCGTGCTCTATTACCAATTGTTTGTCCAATATAGATTGTAATCACGAAATCACTGTAAAGATTTCAACAATGGATAAAGATTTCTGTAGAATAAAACCTAGCTTTCAACCATGAAGCGTATGAGTTTTGAAAAATAAAGGCTTGATGCGTATGAAATATTTCATATTTCGTTAGAAGGCCTTTGGACCGGGTTCAGTGGTTGACAACTAATGAGGGTGGCCCGTTTAATTATAGAGGATGACCGATTTAACGTTTTCTGTCCCTAAGTCATTTAACCTAATTGCTCTCTCTCTCTCTCTCCCTCTCTCTCTCTAAATATATATATATATATATATATATATATATATATATATATATATATATATATCTAGGGGTGAGATCTAGAGAGAACTCCTCTTAAAAAGAGAACTAGAGAACTAATAAAAACTATTTTTAACTTTTTTTAAAAAAATATTTTGCGATTTTTTTTTCTTTCCTCCTTCTAATAAGATGATATTGTTCCTAAAAAAACCGGTGATGTAGTGCATATATGCACTAATGTGTATTGCATATATACAATAGTGTTTTATTGCATATAATATAACATAATTGAATTATAAAATACACATTATTGAATATATGCAAATACAAACACTAATAATTGTACTCAAAACAAACTATCGCATATACGTAATACAACACTAATGCACATATGCACTATATTGTTTTTTTTTGTATTTTTGTATATAATATAGCACTATTGCACTAATACAATACAAAAAATTGCATACATGTTATTCAAAACTATTGCAAATATTAAAATATACACTAGTGCACATATGCAATAAAAAAAAGTCGATGTTTGCATATGTGCACTACAACGAGTTTTTTTTTATTTTTTTATATTTTTTTATATTTTTCAAGTAAATGGTAACAAAATATAAGAATAATGGCAAAAACAGAAATTTAAAAATATTTTTTTTAATTAAATTAAAAATATTTCTTTATTAGTTCTCTAGTTCTCTCTTTAAGAGAGTTATCTCTTGATCATCTCCATATATATATATATATATATATATGGGAACGATATTTTATTAACTTTAAGAACTTAATATGGTTAATACAATCATTTAAATAGGTATAGAATATACAGATGAGATTAAATCTGAGTAAATAATACATTATGAGAGAGAATAAAGATATTTGATTATTCACTAGTGTAAACTTTAGTTACACATATGTAAAAAGTTGATATGGTGTGTAAAAAAATATTGTATTTTTTTACGTAAATATAAACTACATATTACAGGGTTATGTTAGAATAAAAACCCACTTGAGTTGTGAAAACTCTAGAAACCCATTCTCAACCACATGTTTTTAATTAAAAATTAAATCTTGTGGTCCACAATTAAAGTTAATAAAAAATGTAAAAGTTTATTTACATTTTCTCTCTCCTGAAAACATATATAAAAATTACTAAAAAATGTAAAAAAAATAGCAAAACATTTTTTTATGTTTTCGATGTTTTGTATTAAATGTAACAACATATATTACATGTAAAAAAAAACGATGTTACATAGGGTTTTCACGGGTTTTCTCAACTCAAGAGGGTTTTCAAACCATACTTCTCCACATATTACATATATGTAAAAAAATCAAAAAGAAAAATTTGTTACGTTGAGTTCTTTCGAGTTCTGAAAACTCAAAGTAGTTTTCAAAATAAATTAACTCTCTCTCTCTATATATATATATATATAAATATATATATATATATATATATCAGTTTTTATCCTCCGTATTATGGGGGTTCTTTAAATTTTTCGTTTCTAATATTGTGAATGTATTTTTTTGTATTTTAGTTTATTTATTGTAAGAAATTAATAATATACTTATATACTTGAACCTATTTTGACTAATTTATGTTGGGTTATGTTCATTTTCTAATAAACCGTTGAATGAATTATCTACTTAATTTTTATATGTATTCATTTATCACCTCAGATCGGGGTCTGAATGGAAGGAGTGTGTTTGTGTGAGGTTTTGAGTGTGTGGAGACAAGATTATGGAAATAAGGGTTTTAGGGTTTATGAAAGGTTTTAGGGGTTTATATAATATAAGCCCATGGACCTTAAGGCCAATAACCATTTTCTTAATTCATCTTTTATTTTCAAGCGCACAACTCAATTCATTATTATTTACTTAACTAAGTAATAACAAACCATTTAAATAAATAACATTCTTTTATTTATTATTAGAAAAAGTAGGATGTTTCAAAAATACACAATATTACATAAATTACCAATTACATATAGTACACAGGAATACACATATTACACAAATTACTCAAAATTGCCCCAATTACATAAATTATACAAATTACATACATTACACATTAATACATAAGTTACAAAAATTTAATAACAAATTACAAAAGATATACAAATTATACATGTTACACACTATACACATATTCCATAAATTATCAATTACATATATAACACAAATATACATATTATGAAATAATAAACAAAATAAAGCTAATAAACTAGAATTACTTGTCTGTAACAATAATAAAAAAGAATGAGCCAGTGATCTCTAATCCAAATGGTTAGGGTGAGGCACCCAATAAATTCAATTTAATAAGGGCATTATCTTGGGTTTAACTCATACGTGAGACAATAAATAAGGGGCTCAAGTTGAGTAAGGGGGTTTTTTCACCTACAGATGGGTTTCCTCCTGAGGATAGAATGGAGATGAATGGGTGGATCAGTGATCCGTCAGTAATCCAAAATGGTTGTTAAAAAAATAAATAAACTAGAAAGAAACTATTTTCACTTTTTAAAATATTAATAAATAACAAGAAGTATATACGTAGACATGAAGTGGTGTAAATTTATAGTTAAATAAGTTTTATTAAAATGCGCATAACTCATTCCTAGTACAACCACTTACATACACGTCATATGGTATTACATAAATGTAATATCTTATTAAAAGAATACTAAAACAATAGTGTCAAACGTATTGAATAATCACGTATATCTTAAATATATATATATAACATTTAAAAGCTCTCTGTTTGCTTCATATATTCTCTCAAACCATCGGATTTTTTTATTTGTAAAAGGATGTTTCTCATACATTTGACCCGAATTCACGGGCATGGAGATCACCAAATCCAGATAGGCCTTAAATGGGTTATAACATCTCATTAAATTAAAAATTAATCTCGCAAAATATTTAATGTAAACATCTTATAAAATAGGGATATACTAAAAGTTAATATACGATTTAAAAAAAAGAGCCTTCCCATGCATTTGACCCGAATTCACGGGTATGGGGCTCACCAAACCCAGATAGCCCTTAAACAGTTTATAAAATCTCATTAAATTAAAAATTAATCTCGCCAAATATTTAATGTGAAAATCTTATAAAATATGGATATATTAAAATTAATATACGATTTAAAAAAAAAGATATTATATATAATTAAGAAACAATTTTATATTAAAAAAAATAAACGGGTCATGGGTCTCATCAAACCACGATAGACGATAACTTTTAAACTAGGTTATAATCTCATTTATTTGTGAAACCCTTTTATCATCATATCCTATGTATATTATTAACTTTATTACAATAAATAAAATTTAAATCTAAAAAAATATATAAATGTTAGAAATAAATATTACACGAATGGATGTAATCTACGTTCCATATGAATAATAAATTTATTTACATAAACCAACATTCAAAAAATTATAACTAGCAAATAAAAAAATATCATGGACTGAAATTTAATCAAGAAAAAAAAGGTCAAATTTACGTACCAAGAAAATTTATGTTGCTAATACACATGGAAAATTGTGGCATAACAAAAAAAGAATCCAACAACTTTTAAACAACTTATAATTTTTTGTCTTTGATTAAAAAAAAGGGTCCTGCTAAGGACACCCTCAAACCACTCTATGTGTCGCGTATAGGTCTATACTCGGCGTATTAGGGTACGATTTAACGTCCTAGCTTGGCTTTGTCATAGGGTTGTCGGATCGTACCCTAATACGCCGCGTATAGCCCTATACGCAACGTATTGGGTTTTGTATATTATTGGAGCCCGGCTCCATCCCCTCCCTCTCCATCCTTTCTCTTTTATTATTATTATTTTTATTTCACCCACCCTCACCCTCACCCTCACCCTCTTCATTCAACCAACACCAACCACCATATATTTCCGGAGTCGGATGAGGAGATGCCGGACGGCGCTAAATGGTCAGTCGGACTTAAACCATGTTTCGTTTTATCTTTATTTAGTACATGTTAGGACATAGTTGTACATGTTAGGACAGAGATTTGGTGACTGGTTTAGTTTGAAATTTGTCTAGGCACCGACCGTTATACTACACCATGCCTACTATTTAGACACCATCTATATGAGCCTGAACTGTTTTACGGTAACCCTAGTTCGCCGGGCCTCTCAAACTTAAAATAGATTTCCCGTACTGTTACCGTTATTGTTAAATTTTTTATTATATTATTACTATTAAAATATTAATATTATTATTAAAATATTATTGTTATGAAAATACTATTGTTAATAAAATAAAATATTGTTGTTGTATTTATTAAAATACTATTATTATTATTATTATTTAAACATATAATTATTAGTATTAAAATATTAATTTTTATATTATTATTAGTATTAAAATATTATTATTAGGTACCTGATGTACGCCAGAGATTCAGATGCGAGTGTTAGGCGCCGACGCACAACGTTCGGAGATACGTTTTTAGAGCGGGTTGTACAATATAGTATAACATAACATAACATAATATTATATTATATTATATCAAATGGGTGTTGGTTATGTTAGTGAGTTTTTCTAAAAAAGTCCACCAGTTTTGTCTTATTATGGTTTTTTTCTTTATTTTCTCTTCTTTTGTTATTATTAATGTTATTTATGATTATTATTATTATTAATATTATTTACTTATCAATAACATATTATTATTCGAAATTCGACAAAGGGCGTTTAGTAGCAGGACTTATTTGGGAAAATTGACAGTGCGAAGCGAACTTTTAAATTATTGGCTGGTTTTTTTATGGGCATCGTGAATCAGTTACAGTGCCTTACTTTGAAAAACTAGCATTTCCAAACGAACTTTTAAGTTCTTGGCTGCTTTCGTTATATACATCTCAAATCTGGGTCTTCGATTTCATCAAACTCCAACTGTCTTGACCATCGGTCACCACTAACAACCGTAGTTGTGTTCACTCAAACACATATCAGTCGTCACTAAGCTTAAGCTTAGACTTATTATTATTTTTATGATTAGTTGGGCGTATTCTAAGTTGATCATCTTGCGTATATTAAAGAGTTATCGGCTTATATATATATATGCATACATATGTATAGTAGATGTGCGGTATAAGAATTCATTGCGCCAACATAACCAGCACGAGATAGAGATATTAGTTTGATGAGTTTGAATCTCTCGGATCCGTGGTATCCGCTAACGGCAGTGACAACGGGTGCCCATACTTTGGAGAGATAGGTGGAAATTCAGTCGTTGCTCCAACATAACGAGCACCAGATTGAGATATTAGTTCGGACTTATCTGAACCGGTTGACACGTATCTTGACGTGGAGTTAGGGTCGGTGTTGACGCGGATATCAACACGTTTACTTATAGCTTTCGTTATCACGGGCATAATACACAATGAAAGCACAAACTCAAACAACAATCCATACAATAGCAATTCTCTTCAACGACCACTCAAACAAGAAGAAGAGAAAAATAATGAAGAGAATTGCTATTGTATGGATTTTTGTTTAAGTTTGTGCTTTCATTGTGTATTATGCCCGTGATAACGAAAGCTGTAAGCAAACGTGTTAATATCTGCGTCAACACCGAGCCTAAATCCACGTCAGCATACGTGTCAACTGGTTCAGGTAACTCCAGGCTAATATCTCAGTCTGGTGCTCTTTTTGTTGGAGCAACGACTGAATTTCCACTTATCTGTACAAAGTATGGGATCCCGTTATCGCTGCCGTTAGCGGATACCACGGATCCGAGAGATTCAAACTCATCAAACTAATATCTCGATCCCGTGCTAGTTATGTCGGCGCAATGAATGCTTATACCGCACATCTACTATATATATGTATGTATATATATAAGCCGATAATTCTTTAATTTACGCAAGATGATCAACTTAGAATACTCCCAACTAAACAAAAAAATAATAATAAGCCTAAGCTTAAGCTTAATGACGACTGATATGTGTTTGAGTGAACACAACTACGGTTGCCGGTGGTGGCCGAAGGTCAAGACTGTTGGAGTTTGAAGATATCGAAGAGGTAGATTTGAGATGTCGATACCGAGAGCATCCAAGAAAGGGTTCGTTTGGCACTGCCAGTCTTTCCCAAGGTAATCGTTGTAACTGATTCAAGCTATCCATAACGATGGCAGCCAATAAATTGAATGGTCGTTTCACAATGTCAATTTTCCCATATAAGCCCTGCTACCGTACGCTCTTTGCTGAATTGTGAATAATAATCTGTTATTCTTAAATAAAATAATATTAATAATAATTATTATAAATAACAAAAAAAAGAAAAAAAAAACAAAAAACATAATAAGACAAACTGGTGGGCTTTTCTAGAAAAGCTCACTAATACGCCGCGTTTAGCTCTATACGCGGCATATTAGTTAGTTGACAACCTACCCAGCAAAAGCTGGGCTAGCTTGTCAACTCGTACCCTTATACGCTGCATATAGTCCTATACGCGGCGTATTGATTTTTTTGAATTATTGGAGGCAGGCTCCTCTCCCTTCCCCTCCTTTCCTTTTTTTCTAATATATGCTGATTGTATGTCGTCTGTCGAATTTCAAATTTTGAGTAACATTACATTTGTAATATATATACCCACAATGTCTTGGTTTAACCATTTATTTTCGGAGGGGGGGCCGGGTTACACCGCTAACGATCAGCCCGGCACGTCGTGGTTACCCGACTTGAACCAGGTTTTGTTATATATTATTTATTATGAAGTTGGTAATTTTTTTTACTAACACTTGCCACATTACGTTTTGTTATGAGTATGTCGGGTATGATACCCAGCCCCAACAACCTTATGGTCAGCCCGAACAGTTTTTTGGCAACACTGGCTCGCCGAGCTTGCCAAATTTGAACCAGGTTTCTCATACTATTACTGTTATTGTTATATATTTATTTAGTATGAAGTTGGTAGTTTTTTTTTACTAACACTTGCTACATTACGTTTTGTTAGGAGTATATCGGGTATGATACCCAGCCCCAACAACCTTATGGTAAGCTCGAACAGTTTTATGATAACACTGGCTCGCCGGGCTTGCCAAATTTGAACCAGGTTTCCCGTACAATTATTCTTATTGTATTATTTTTATTATTTATTATTATTGTTATTATTATTATTATCATTATTATTATTATGAATATTATGATTATTATTACAATGTTAGTATTATTTTAATATTATTATTTATTATTAAAATATAAATTTTATATTATTATTATATATTATTATCACTAACACTGATGTTTGAATTTCTAATTTATATATGGTAGGAGTACTTCATCTCGGATTACAGTAGTCAGGCCGTCGTACCCGTCATCTGTCGCCTGGTCGGATTATAGAGGTCAGGCTTTGTCATCGTACCAGCCACCAGTAGCAAATGATCCGTTTTACAAATACGAGTCTTCATCGCACCATGGGCGAAACGATCATGCTGGGCTAAACCCAAATAACGAAGATGAGTACGATGATGACTACATACGCGAGGTGACGGTTTCGTATAAAACAGATGCTGTAAGACACCGTGTGTTTTGTTTAAGTTAATATTATTTACTTGTATGTTATTTAATAAATAACGTAAAAATGTTTCAGATTTTTGAGATCCGCAAGGAGCTGGAGAAATGGGTAAAAATTAGAGGACGTGAGCATGGGTTTGTTGTTGTGGTCCAGCGGTCAAAGAAAAACGGTATGGACCTTGCATGCAATCGTGGAGGCGAACCCAAAATAAAGGCGACGGTGAGACGTACCGGCAGCATTAAAAAATGTTGTCCGTTTAAGATCCTGGGCAGGTACGACTCAAGGGGTGCATGTTGGAGGGTTCAGGTGGTAAACGAGACTCACAACCACAATCCCATTGAATTCGAGGAGGGGTTTGCGTCTTTTAGAAAAATAAATAGCGACCAGCTGGAGATGGTTGAGAGTTTACATAGGACCGGCTTGAAGCCGCTTCTAATCGAAGTAGCCCTCCGCAAAAAGTTTCCCGGTGTGCAACCTGCAATAAAGGATATATACAATCACACCGCCAAGATTAGGAGGGATGGACTACTAGGCGATACCCCTATGAAGGTAGTTCAAAACCTTTGTAGTTTAATGTGTTGATGACGTGCTTGTAATATTTACTAAAGTTTTATTTCATCCACAGGCGCTGGAAAACTTTCTCGCAGGCAACGGTTTCATATTCTACACCTGGGAAAATGATATCGACGACAGGACGGAGGAAGTTTTCTTCTGTCATAATAAGTCGCATAAGATGTGGCGTGCGTTCCCCGAGGTATTGATGATTAACACGAAGTACAACACCTACATGTACGACTGGCCGTTGGTTCAGTTTATCGGTGTAACGTCGACGTCACAGTCGTTTTGCATTGCCACCGCGTTTGTTTTAGGGAACGGCAGAGAAACTTCACATGGGCTCTGGAGAAACTTAAACAAATGCTCGATGACTGCATGGAGCCACGCGTGATCCTGACTGACGCGGACCAGGCCCTCATGAACTCCTGCGACGCGGTATTCCCTAATGCCACCAAAAATTTATGCAGTTGGCACATATCCGAGAATATAATAAGAAAATTTAAGGGCCTATATAGGACGGATACGGAGACGGACTTCGCGTACTGGTGGAAGGTCCTGTATCAGTCTCCGACGATACAGGAGTACCCGCTCACGGGCACTTGGTCGCTCAAACATACGGGTGCGTGTTAGTCAACCTACACGGCAATGAGACCGAATGTTACTTCCCGTTGAGAATCGATCTTGAGTCGAATCCGGATCCAGTAGTTATAGGCATTGCTAACTATGGAGGTGATCACTGGATATATATCAAATTGGTAGGGGATTTCCCAATTCCTACGCCACAGCGTAATTAGGTAAGAAACGCCGTACCAGCGGCTCTCGAATGGAAAACACGGTACGGACAGCGTTTGAAGGAGTACGAACAGATACGCCAGGGTTGGCAAAGGGAACCCTCTAATGTAGATCTAGACAGCTTATATGGATAATAATAAATAAAAATAATAATAACTAATAATAATAAATAAATAACAAATAAATAGTAACTAATAATAATAATTAATAAATAAATAAATAAATAAAAAACAAATATTAATATTAAAAAAATAAAAAAAATATGACTAATACGTCGCGTATAGATCTATACGCGGCGTATTAGGTCCCTTATAAGGCCCCGTCTGATCAGACGCCCCCTTTATTTCAAATTTCGAACTCCCTCTCCTGAGCATCCAAACACGAGTCTATATTGGACCGACACCGACACCACACGACACAAGCCTACGAGATTTGACGCGCCACCGACACGACATGGAGGTAATTTTTAAATATTATGTTGATGATGATGATTATGTAAAGATGATGATGATGATGATGTGATGATGATGATGATCCTTTCGTTAGGTTGGTTGAATCCGTCGGCCGGAGTCCGGCCGTAATATGGCCGGAGTTCGGCCGTCGGTTTGCAGGGAGGGTCAGCGGCGATGTATAACCCTATACGCCGCCTCTGATATAATTTTTTTTTAATTATTTATTTTTTATTATTAGTATTCTTATTTATTATTATTATTATTATTATTATTATTATTGTTATTGTTATTATTATTATTATTATTTGTTATTATTATTTATAAATATTATTATTATTGTTATTATTTATTTATTTATTATTATTATTATTATTGTTGTTGTTGTTGTTATTAGTATTATTATTTGTTATTATTATTATTGTTGTTATTATTTATTATTATTATTATTTATTATTATTATTATTATTATTATTATTATTATTGTTATTATTGTTATTATTATTATTTATTATTATTATTTGTTATTATTATAGTTTGGGGACGACCATATTGAGGTGGAGCTCGAGGAGGAGGACGAGATGTGGCAGGGTCGGGGCCGTGTCCGGGGCAAGGCCAGGGGTGGGGCGGTGGCCGGGGATCCCCACTGGGTAACGACGTGTTGGTCACATACGATCCTGAAGCTTCCGGTTTGTCCTACGATCTTATGTTCATCAAGATAAGTACTTTAACGATTATGTCGATGTCCGGCTAGTCGTGTGTGTTCGTTCTAGGCTAAGGTTTTTTCTGTGAAATACTATTATGATCCGATTCTTATGCTTAATGAGTATAGCTTGATTGATTTTATATGAATTTGTCTTACTTAATTAGTTATTTGGGTGATTAAAGTTTGTGTTTGCGATTATTGATTTGTGTAACGTTTGTTTGGTTGTTTATCAACATTTAGGGTTAAGCTCCTGTGTCATTGGACTAGAATCATCAAACCTTATCATTGAGTTAATTATCTTAGACATAGAATTGGTAATTGTGGTGTCCGGGTTCATTTGTGTCAACAATTCAGTTAGGATATCGTTTTTCATCATAAATCAAACAATAGGACTAGCAATTATTATAAAACCAAAGACTAAAGAATCTGTGATTGACGTACGGAACACATAATCCGAACCTAGAATGAATACTTTTTATTAATATTGTTTACAAAGTCTTTTTAAGTAATAATTAGTTTTAATTAATCTTTTTCTACAAACTGCTTGACATCGTCAGTCCGCTTAGATTAAATAATTAGTTATAAATTAAATAAACTTGCACTTTCCTTGAGTCCCGGTGGAGACAACCTTACTTACCCGTACTTATTATAGGTACTTAAGTCTTTAAATAATTGTTTTTGAGTAGACCGCGACAGCCTACGTCAAAATGGCGCCGTTTCCGGGGACTCAACACGCTTATGCTAGTATAGTTTAGTTTATTTTAAATTAGCATAATTTAGTTTAAATTTAGTTTAAATTCTTTTCTTCGTTGATTTACGCGGGGTGTGCTTGTTTGGTGTGTGCAGTTAATCTCTTAGGTTGATGCATACAAGGTTTGCTCGAGACAAGGAGGTGTTGTAGTTTGATCCCGAGATTGAGAAAGCCGCAAGAAGAAACCGAACAAAACAAAGAAGGGGTGAAACTTCAAGACCGAAAGAAGAAGACATGAATCATCAAGAAGATAACCCCTACCCGGTTCCACCTGAGTTTCAACCCGATAACCTTAACCCGCCGCACAATCGAGAACAACCCATTCCACAAAATATCCCACCAAACATTCCACAAAACCCACCAATCCATGACCTACCATCATTTAACACCCATTCACCAAAACCGAAACCCGAGAGCTCAAAGAAGATATCAAATGAGAGATGATCATTCAATCAGGTCTGAACCACCGCACAATAGAGTCGAGTTCGAGTATGATCGCCGGAGGGGATTTAACGATTTTGATGAGTTCGAGGATGAAGAGGAGATGGAAGACGTGCAAGGGGGATCGGTATTAAAGAAGACAACAACAACAACCTCCCAGAAACCGAACACCCGAGCCCGCTCAACCACCAAGAAACCGTCGAGAAAGAAGAAGACAAGAGATTCCCGAGCCACAGTTTTCCTAGTTTGAATTTGACGATGGAGTCCCGAGGGCATTCATTCCACCGCCCGTTCGGGGGGTTCAAAGCCACTTCATTCCACAAGTGGCCACGAACCCGCTTCCCATTGTGATTCCGGTTAGAGAAGGAAGAACGTTTTCAGTAAGGAAAACTAACTTGACCGGGATGCCGACTTTTCATGGGAAAGCATCTGAAGAGCCATACCTACACTTAAGCGAGTTTAATACGATTTGTGCCACCATCTCGAGTCAAGGTTTCACTGTTGATGAAGTCAAGCTAGTCGTGTTCCAGTTCAGCCTTAAAGATCTAGCTAAACAGTGGTTTTTATCGTTACCGTTAGCAAGTATCTACATGTGGCAAGATCTGGCTCAGCAATTCTTGGATGAGTATTACACACCGCAAAGAACATCAGAGGCCCGAACCTCCATCAGAAACTTGCAGCAAGGGTCGGGTGAGAATTTTCATGAAGCATTTACGAGATTTAAGAGGTTGTTGAGAACTTGTCCGCATCACGGGATTGCGTTGTGGGAGTTGATTAAAGCGTTTCATGACGGGTTGTCGAGTGACGATGTGCGTGATCTTCAGTCGACCACGAACGGGTCGTTTTTAACTAATGATGGGAATGAAGATTGACAACACTTGGAAAGACATGCAATGAACTCAAAAAGGCAAGCTTAGTCGAATCGCATGGTAAAAAGGGTGGTTGTGAAAGCCATGGATAGCGGTGAGTCGGATGATCGTATAGCTAGGTTGGAGAGGAAGTTGGATCAATTGATGGGTGTGGGAGTGAAAGAGAAAGGCAAGTCAGGAAAGATGTATCCAGTTTGTGAAGGTTGTGGTGGAATAGGCCATGTAGTGGCTACTTGTGGGGTCGTGTTGGAAGATGAAGAAGAAGAGGAAGAAGAGGAGGTGAACTTTGTTCAGGGTGAGAAGAGGTACAATAATAATATGAATTCAAAAACCTATCACCCGGGCCTCCGAAACCACCCCAACTTCATTTATGGAAACACGAACACGCAACAAAACCCAAACTTTCAAGGTAGTTCCCGAAAAGCAAATTATCAGTCAAATCAGCGGCAATATGGGAACGTGAGGGGTAGCGGTCAAGGCGGGTATAATCAAAAGGAGTCGGGGGGTTATAACAAGAGTTATCAGAAACGTTATCAGCAGAGTCAGCAAAGTCAAGGGGCGGATCAAGAGTCAGCAAACGCTCCGACCCCTCCGAGCGAGCTGGACCGCCTCCGTTGCGTCGGCATGCACATTGTGCGTTCGTTCCCTGGGCCCAACGGCACGCAGGAGCGACTGGTGGCTGGGCCGGGGGGACGTGTGCCTTACGTCCCGGTGCCTTTAGTCGAGCCTACCCCGGTTGCGGCACTGGAGGTGGAGCTTGTCCATGAGCCTGTCGACACAGGGGAGGGGGCTGGCAGGGATTCGGACGATGGTGGTGACGGACTTGAGGATCCGGGCGCATCTCAGGTACGTTTTAATATATTATAGTTTCTTTTAATTCGTCTAGACGTATTAAACGTATTTCTGGTGTTTTGTTGTTAGGGGCCGACGCAGCACGTTCCACGCACATATCGCGTGGTGCGTCTGGGTCCCGCCACCGACGCCAGGTTGCAGGCCCTTGAGTTGGGGATGAGGCAGATGTCGCGCCAAATCGACTGGCTTTGTTAGCAGTCGAGTAGCGGAGCTATCTGGACAGCCCTACAGCGTGCCACCACCACCCCTCCCAGTTTTAACCACGAGGCGAGCACGTCTGGCGTGAGATGCGGACGAGGTGACGACATGGATGCCGCGGACGGTTCGGGGCCGAGGCGCAGGGGAGAAGACGACGCCGACGTTGGCGACGCGTTCGGGTGGCTCGGCGGCCACAACGACGGTATGGGCATGAACATGGAGGACTTCATGTAGATTTGTATGTTCTAGTTGTCGTATTTTCTTTTATTTGTACAGATATTGTAATGATTTTTTGTATATATATGTGTTAACTGTTTTTCACCGAAATAATATTAAATATTAAATAAATAATTAATATATAATGATAATAATAATAACAAAATAACAAAGAAAAAAAACATAATAAGACAAAATTGGTGGTGTTTTCTAGAAACACCAATTCATACGCCGCGTATAGATCTATACGCGACATATAGGCCGGTATTTTAGCAAATGGGGCGGTGACCCTAGAAAATTCGTTACTAAAACAACATGGTAATCGTGGTGATAAAGTTGATGGTGTGTAAGAAAAGATGAGTATGATAATATATATATATATATGAGAGAGAGAGAAAGAGAATATGATTATAATAATAATTAGAGTTATTATTTAAGTAAATTACCAATTTGTCCTTTTAACTAAAGACAAAAAAAATTCATATGGTAAAATCATGTACACTCATTTAGTTGTTAAGTTTTTAGAACTCAAACTTGTTCTAAAAAAAATTAATCTTAAGAAAGGTTATCTTAAAAACAAGTAGTTTCCTAGTAAGACTAGGAATGAATTATAACCATTGGATCATGTAAATTAATGGTCGAGATTGAAAATGAACAAAACCGACATAGTTTCCTATAATTACTTTTTCACCATTATAACCGACATAGTTTCCTAGAATTGTTCTTTCACCTTAGGTTGTAATGCCAAATGTCAAAAATCTATTGTTTCTTATCATTTATAGAAAACTCATTATTTTTATTTAGGGATTTTTACATATTCCCCCTACTAAACATGTTAATTGCATATTTTCTCAACTCTAAATATCAATTTACATATTTACCCTTTTTATAGCAAATTACTTATTTACCCTCTACCCTTGTTTAGTTTACAATAATCACAATCAAACAATAAAAAAAACTGAAACATTTCTTATTTCTTCGATCCTCTTCTTCGATGCTGACTTTATGTTCATCTTTGTTCGATCCTTTGGCAACGTTTTCGTCTTTATTCGACTACTTGGGTGATTAACATATGGGATCTTTCGTTTTTTTAGGACATTAGTTCATATAGGCAGGGATGGCAATGAAACCCGAACTCGATGGGAAAGCCTGAAACCCGACATAAATGGGACGAGTAATACCCGACCCGTTAGGGTTTGGGACAGATTTGGGAACAGTTTTGAATTTTTTCACGGGTTTGGGATTTCCAATATACCCGATTACCAGACCCGATTACCCGAAAACATATACCCATTTACCCGATTATATACCCGATGTACCCGATATAACTTATTATATTATACATATACTATATTCCAGATATATTATTTGTCGAAACTTGTTTATGTCAATTATTTGAGATGTTTTACCCTTATGGTAACCATCTTTGTAATCGATTAGTTATATTTTGTCAAAACCCTAGTAGAAACCCGATAGGTTTTGAGCCGGGTATACCCGACGAGTATTTTGTCAAAACCCAATAGGAAACCCGAAACCCGACGGGTAATTACCCGATTAAAACCCGATGGTTTTGGGGCGGGTCTGAGATGGACTTTTATAACCGGGTATGGGTTTAAGAATACCTAAACCCGACCCAAACCCGACCATTGCCATCCCTACATATAGGGTGTGTTCAATACCTGTGGCACATATTTTCTTTGAAAACAGCAATAAATTTACATATAGAGTATTCATATTAGGCATCTGATAAGGTATTTTTTGTTTTTTTTTTCACAGCTATAAATATATCTTTGGGTGTATTTCAATTTTTTTTTAAACTGTATAAAATGTGTATAGTAGTACTAGTTCACAGCAATCATAATTCATGAATAAAGTAAAAGGTATGTTTTTGTTACTTTGTTGTTGTAGAAACGTGAAATGAATCTGACCTGACCCATGACGATGTTTCCACGGACTTCGAGATGAACGAACCACGACTTGCTTGCTTCTGCTCCGACCGCTGCTGTGACCTGCTGTGACCTGCTGTGACTTTTGGGGGTGTGGAGGTGACCGCTAAGAAATCCAGAGGATCTCTTGTTCACAGACACAAAAATATGGTGGTGGCTCTTATTGAGCTATTTGCCAGCCCTTGATAAGGAGGTGGAGACCTCCTTATATAGGGAGCCTCATGGCCACCATCATGGTACCCTAATGGGCCTAGCCCAGTTAGGGTTACCTCCACAAAACCCCCTCAGCCCAAAAACAAATGTATTAGCCCATATAATAAAATAAGCCCAAAACACAATAAATTAGGGTTCTTAGTACCATACCCCGACAAGCCCCCCAAGTCCAGTGTTGCTCCTAGGCGTGCAAGCGTTTAGGTGGAGCACTGGACTTTATAAGGTGTGTTAGATCGTGAGGCGGTTTCTTCCCTTTTCTTCGGCCTTGTCTTTGAGTTTTGGGAGGTTTTCTCCATGATGGTGACATGTTGTGATCCTTATGATGATGATGGTGCACTAGTATGAATAAGATATAGCACGCATCATAATAATAGTGGCACGGGGCCCGATAATAAAGCTTGCGCGCGAGGCGACTTATGAGCTATAATAACAAAAGCCTGCGCGCGAAGCGACTTACGAGCTGAGAATAATAAAAGCCTGCGCGCGAGGCGACTTACGAGCTGAGAGTAATAAAGTTGGCGCGTGCGGCGACTAACGAGCTAAGAATAATAAAGCTGGCGCGTGAGGCGACTTACGAGCTAAGAATAATAAAGCTTGGCGCGCGTGGCGACTTACGAGCTGTAAAATAATAAAGCTGGCGCGTGAGGCGACTTACGAGCTTGTAGAATAATGAGAGCCTGCGTGCATGGCGACTTACGAGCTGTAATAATAAAGAAGCTGGCGCGCGAGGCGACTTACGAGCTTGTAGAATAATGAAGCTGGCGCGCAAGGCGACTTACGAGCTATAAAATAATAAAGCTGGCGCGTGAGGCGACTTACGAGCTAAGAATAATAAAGCTTGGCGCGCGCGGCGACTTACGAGCTGTAAAATAATAAAGCTGGTGCGTGAGGCGACTTACGAGCTAAGAATAATAAAGCTTGGCGCGCGCGGCGACTTACGAGCTGTAAAATAATAAAGCTGGCGCGTGAGGCGACTTACGAGCTAAGAATAATAAAGCTGGCGCGTGAGGCGACTTACGAGCTAAGAATAATAAAGCTGGCGCGTGAGGCGATTTACGAGCTAAGAATAATAAAGCTGGCGCGTGAGGCGACTTACGAGCTAAGAATAATAAAGCTTGGCGCGCGCGGCGACTTACGAGCTAAGAATAATAAAACTTGGCGCGCGTGGCCTGTGGGTCTATGAGCATTCCACCCTTGGCGCGAGGCCTGTGGGTCTATGAGCATTCCACCCTTGGCGCGAGGCCTGTGGGTCTATGAGCATTCCACCCTTGGCGCGAGGCCTGTGGGTCTATGAGCATTCCACCCTTGGCGCGAGGCCTGTGGGTCTATGAGCATTCCACCCTTGGCGCGAGGCCTGTGGGTCTATGCATTCCACCCTTGGCGCGAGGCCTGTGGGTCTATGAGCATTCCACCCTTGGCGCGAGGCCTGTGGGTTTAAGAGGATTCCCAACCTTTAAGTTTGAGCTAAGGCTCATATTTTTGGGCTAAGGCCCTGACGCTTTAGAGTTAAGACTCGTCAACGCGTTTGAGCTTGAAGCTCGCGCATGTATGTTTTACTTCGTTTTATTTTTAGTTTGATGTCAATATAATGTTGTCATATTGCTCAAATTAATAAAAGGAAGTGTGAAACATGTATGCAAAAACATGTATGCGGTGGCGCGAATGCAAACCGCTGTGGCGAAGAGTGATCGCCGGGAGCGCGCATGCGGAATCCGAAGTTGATCCACGGTGGCGCGCATGATCTAGAGATTTTGAATGCGTGAGCATCTGTGATGTGTGAGCATGCGTGATGCGTGAGCATGCTTGATGTTTGAGCATGCTTGATGCTTGAGCATGCTTGATGTCTGAGCATGCTTGATGTTTGAGCATGCTTGATGCTTGAGCCTGCTTGAGCATGTGCTATGCGTCATGAGCATAGGTTTTGGCTGTCTGACATCTTGATTTTAAGCCTTGGTCTGTATCTTGTGGGTTGACTTTTCGCGCGCTCGGTGCCTGCGCGCATGTTTGAGCGTGCTTGATGTTTGAGCATCGATGCGTGAGCATGCTTGATGCTTGAGCATCGATGCGTGAGCATACTTGATGTTTGAGCATGCTTGATGTTTGAGCATGCTTGATGCTTGAGCATGCTTGATGTTTGAGCATTCTTGTTGCGCGCTCGGTGCCTGTGCGCATGTTTGAGCATGCTTGATGTTTGAGCATCGATGCGTGAGCATGCTTGATGTGTGAGCATACTTGATGCTTGAGCATGCTTGATGCTTGAGCATGCTTGATGTTTGAGCATGCTTGTCGCGCGCTCGGTGCCTGCGCGCATGTTTGAGCATGCTTGAGGTTTGAGCATCGATGCGTGAGCATGCTTGATGCTTGAGCATGCTTGATGCTTGAGCATGCTTGATGTTTGAGCATGCTTGATGCGTGAGCATGCTTGTCGCGCGCTCGGTGCCTGCGAGCATGTTTGAGCATGCTTGATGTTTGAGCATCGATGCGTGAGCATGCTTGATACTTGAGCATCGATGCGTGAGCATACTTGATGCTTGAGCATGCTTGATGTTTGAGCATGCTTGTCGCGCGCTCGGTGCCTGCGCGCATGTTTGAGCATGCTTGAGGTTTAAGCATCGATGCGTGAGCATGCTTGATGCTTGAGCATCGATGCGTGAGCATGCTTGATGCGTGAGCATGCTTGATGCTTGAGCATGCTTGACGTTTGAGCATGCTTGTCGCGCGCTCGGTGCCTGCGCGCATGTTTGAGCATGCTTGAGGTTTGAGCATCGATGCGTGAGCATGCTTGATGCTTGAGCATCGATGCGTGAGCATGCTTGATGCTTGAGCATGCTTGATGCTTGAGCATGCTTGATGCTTGAGCATGCTTGATGTTTGAGCATGCTTGATGCGTGAGCATGCTTGTCGCGCGCTCGGTGCCTGCGCGCATGTTTGAGCATGCTTGATGTTTGAGCATCGATGCGTGAGCATGCTTGATGCTTGAGCATCGATGCGTGAGCATGCTTGATGCTTGAGCATCGATGCGTGAGCATGCTTGATGCTTGAGCATGCTTGATGTTTGAGCAAGCTTGTCGCGCGCTCGGTGCCTTCGCGCATGTTTGAGCATGCTTGATGTTTGAGCATCGATGCGTGAGCATGCTCGATGCTTGAGCATCGATGCGTGAGCATACTTGATGCTTGAGCATGCTTGATGCTCGAGCATCGATGCGTGAGCATGCTCGATGCTTGAGCATCGATGCGTGAGCATACTTGATGCTTGAGCATGCTTGATGCTTGAGCATGCTTGATGTTTGAGCATGTTTGTCGCGCGCTCGGTGCCTGCGCGCATGTTTGAGCATGCTTGAGGTTTGAGCATCGATGCGTGAGCATGCTTGATGCTTGAGCATCGATGCGCGAGCATGCTTGATGCTTGAGCATGCTTGATGTTTGAGCATGCTTGTCGCGCGCTCGGTGCCTTCGCGCATGTTTGAGCATGCTTGATGTTTGAGCATCGATGCGTGAGCATGCTCGATGCTTGAGCATCGATGCGTGAGCATACTTGATGCTTGAGCATGCTTGATGCTTGAGCATGCTTGACGCTTGAGCATCGATGCGTGAGCATACTTGATGTTTGAGCATGCTTGATGCGTGAGCATCGATGCGTGAGCATACTTGAGGCTTGAGCATGCTTGATGCTTGAGCATCGATGCGTGAGCATGCTTGATGCTTGAGCATCGATGCGTGAGCATGCTTGATGCTTGAGCATCGATGCGTGAGCATACTTGATGTTTGAGCATGCTTGATGTTTGAGCATGCTTGATGCTTGAGCATACTTGATGCGTGAGCATCGATGCGTGAGCATGCAAATGTTTGAGCGAACCCAGATCTGATTCAGCATAGATATGAGGGTTTTCCCCAAAATATCGGGTATTTCTTCCTGTGTATTTCTTCCAACAGATCTGATAGTATTTCCAGATCTGGAAATATTTTTTAGATCTACGAAAGAACATATCTGAGAGAAGAAACCGTAGATCTGAGATATCGATGAACAGATCTGGAATATTGATGAACAGATCTGAGATATTGATGAACAGATCTGGAATATTGATGAACAGATCTGGAATATTGATCCGTATATCTGAGATCTTGATGAACAGATCTGTAGATCTTGATGAACAGATCCGTAGATCTGATGAACAGATCCGTAGATCTGAGATGCTGATGGACAGATCGGAGGGCCGAAACGAGAAGCGAAGTGTGGTTCATTGCCGTCCCACGGATGGCGCCAAATGTAGAAACGTGAAATGAATCTGACCTGACCCATGACGATGTTTCCACGGACTTCGAGATGAACGAACCACGACTTGCTTGCTTCTGCTCCGACCGCTGCTGTGACCTGCTGTGACTTTTGGGGGTGTGGAGGTGACCGCTAAGAAATCCAGAGGATCTCTTGTTCACAGACACAAAAATATGGTGGTGGCTCTTATTGAGCTATTTGCCAGCCCTTGATAAGGAGGTGGAGACCTCCTTATATAGGGAGCCTCATGGCCACCATCATGGTACCCTAATGGGCCTAGCCCAGTTAGGGTTACCTCCACAAAACCCCCTCAGCCCAAAAACAAATGTATTAGCCCATATAATAAAATAAGCCCAAAACACAATAAATTAGGGTTCTTAGTACCATACCCCGACAGTTGTTGACGTGCAACGTGGAGAGAACATATAACTTGATCAGATAAAAATCGGTTTAAAGTAGATTGTATACTAAAAGTCAATTTTATATGATTTTAGTTACCTGATTATGCTATTTTGACCGAGCCATGATCCGTTTGAGCACAATATAACAAACCGTGAACCGGTAACGGTACGAAAATCCCCAAAAGGTTTGTACCGCTACCTAAAATATTCGGTACAGCTGTAGTACAGTACCGTACCGATCCCAAAACCTCAGAAATTCAGGACCGATGGGTACTGACGGTACCCGATTCGGTACCGTTACCATTTGCTCATCCCTACTTGCATATGATTATATGAATGCTCTTCGAATGTAATTTTTTTTTCCAGAATTGATATCCACTTTGCTTATTATCTATATTCACATGTGTATAAGTTTGATTGTGAATGCTCTCTTGCTGCAAGTTGTAACACTTGCAGAGTATCTGCAATGAAGTTTCCCTGTGCATCAGATTGCATACTTTCATGTATTGAAGGAAAAATGCTCATGTCTTCTTATTATATGGGTATAGTACTCAATGGTTTATACAATTTTGTTAATTTCATTGGATGCTCTATTTTGTAGGTGATAACAACATATGCTTTTAATAAGCCTTGGCTGTTAGTTTTTCTTATTTCACCATTTTATTGACAGTAGGTTGATTCAAAATAGGGGACGATAATGTGGGTGTCCAAGTCGTTCTTTAAGATAAATGATCCAAAAAGGAACTATCAACATGAAACGTCAAAAGTGTTGTTGAAGATTGTTACATCTATCGTTGTTCAAAACTTTGAAATTTGTTTTTATGTTACATCAATTGTTAGCGATTGTGAATGATATTTTGGTACCGTAATGTATTAAAACTTTGAAACTTGTTTTTTTGCATTCGGCTTATTGTTGGAAAAAAAAGTATAAACTTAAAACAAAAAGAAGAAAAAAAATAAGAAAAGACGTATAAAAGGATAAAAAAAGATGAGAAGAAATAAAAAAACTACAAACAGTAAGTATAAACGTTAAAAAAGAAAATAAATGGTTAAAAATGGGTAACTTTATAATTTTAAAGGTTTAGTAAAAATGGGTGAAATTGTAATGTATAGGTTTAGTTAACAAAGGGTATAATAGTCATTTAATTAGTTAATTTAATTGAAATGGGATATATGTGATATATGTAATATATGTGGTTTAAGGAGGAGAAATATGTAATTGATTTTTAAGGGTTAGGTAAAATGTAATAAGGGAAGTTAAGAAGGAAATATATGTAAATGCTCATTTTATTTAAACCCTTTTGATATATATAGGATTAATTTCATTTGAAAACCACTTTGAGTTTAAAAACTCGAAAAAATTCAACATAACAATTTTTTTTGAATTTTTTTAAATATAGGTAATATATGTAAAAAAATTAAAGAATTTTTTACTCACCGAGTCGACTTTTTATATAGGTGTTACAAACGTTTAAATTAGTGTAATCACTATAAATCTTTATTCTCTTACTTAATTTTCTAATCAAATTTAATCTCAATCACATAATTTAATCTATTTAATTAAATGTGTGGTTAAGAATGAAGTTCTTAAGTTTTTAAAACTCGACAATAGGGTTAGGATAAAATAAAAATCCACTTGAGGTGAGAAACTCTAGAAACTTATTATCAACCACATGTTTTTAATTAAAATTTAAAATTTGTGGTGCACAATTAAATTTAATAAAAAATGTAAAAGTAAAGTTACATTTTTTCTCCCTTGAAAAATATGTTTAAAGTTAAAAAAATGTAAAAAAATTTTGAAACAATTTTTTTTAAAATTTCAATGTAATGTATTAAATGTAACAACATATATTATATATGTAAAAAAATGATTTATATGGGGTTTTCACGGGTTTTCTCAACTCATAAGGGTTTTCATTCCATACATGCCCTCTCTCTCTCGCTCTCTCTCTCTCTCTCTCTCTATATATATATATATATATATATAGGGGAAGGTTATTGTACATATTAAATTAACATACTAAACATACAAATAACATAGAGTAATTACAGTTCTCAAGTAGAGTAATTATGCGACAAAAAATAAAATAGTGTACTAATAATTACACTACTCATAAACGTAATTACACTACTAACACAGATAATTACTCTATACTATTACACAAAATTATACTACTTATTTCAACTAGAGTATTTATTTTGTAAGTAGAGTAATTATAGTATATGTTTCTTCCTCCTCAAATTATACTAGTTTCAACTAGAGTAATTATTTTGTAAGTAGAGTAATTGTAGTATCTGAATCTTCCTCCTCAAATTACACTACGTGTTTCAAATAGAGTAATTATATTATAGGTAGAGTAATTATTGAATGTGCTTCTTCATCTTCCTCAAATATCCACGACAATTTTCTTCAATTGGAAATATCAATTGGCTTCAATTGATGTATTACTTCGATTCAATTAAGCAATCAATATTTGCAAAAGATTCAATTTGATTCTCAAAATTGTAACTTAAGAATGAACGACGACAATAAGAAACGACGATCAACGAGGTCCGGTAGCCGGAATCTGACGGATGAGGACGGTGATGAAATTGATAAGCACTTGACGGTTGGAAGTTTGAAGCGGAGGCGTGGTGGCCAGAGGATCAATTGAATTAGGCGGAGGCGGTTACGTGGTGGGGAATTGAGAAAGTGCTGCCGTGGGGAATTGAGAAGGTCGGTGCTGCCGTGGGGAATTGCGAGGCAACGGAGCCTTGGTTGAAGGAAAGGTGGCGGAGGTTGGCGGGTAGAGTGATTGGAGTCCGGTGATTTTGTGGTGGATGAGGAAGAAGATGGAGATGTGGTGTGGTGGTTTTGTTCAGTTTGTATGTTTAGTACAAATTTTTTATTTGTATTTGATCCATTTCCTATATATATATATATATATATATATATATATATATATAAGGGTTGAGTTCAATGAAGAAATCATATTAGTGTGAGAAGTTGGAGAAATCTTTTGAACCAATCATATATTTTCTTTTTCTTTTCTCATTTAATTAAATGCATGGACATATTAGTAAATTTCATAATTTTTTTAGATGGTAAGTATTAATGGTTTTTTAACTTTTCAAATTATCATAACAATTATTTTATATCCTATATTTTTGTTAATTTAAAACTTAAATCATGACTGATTACTGAGTCGATTATGCACTATTTTTGCTTTGCGTAACATGCCATGATTCGACAACATAACAAAGACATGATCAGGTTATTTATAGAATATCAATTGCAATTTTGTGTCGCAATAATTTCATATATTCCCCCTACACTTACCTATACGAGTTCATATTTATACAATACTTGGTAGAGAAACATGCCTTTATACTTTTATACCATACACTTTACATACGCATACCCTACACTACATTACACAATAACTTACTAACCACATACATTACCCTACATTGACCTCCACATGGTAACATCCGTAGCATACATGGTTGGAAAACACAAGTCACCAGACTTTTTAATTTAGCCTACACTGACCTACACACCTTCAAACAGATGGTATCATTTCACAAACTGAGACGACTTGTAAGAATCACATGAATACTTTTGTGGATTTGATGGATTATCTCTTAATTTGGAAGATATCGCGCGATAAAGGGGTGAACATAATTGATATTACGAATCTTCTGCAGATTTGTAAGATGGAAAGTCAATGAGGGTTTGATTATAACAAGCAAGTTTTCAAATAACCAGCTTAGTTTCCTATTTTGATTATATCACAAGATTAAAAAACTCTTAATAAAGCATAATTAATTACCAACTTGCCAGAATTAATGTAGGCCTTTGATCAAAATATCTAATGGCCATGATTCATTTCTTCAATTTCTCACTCTAATTTCATTTCTCCACTGAACCGTTTATATATATTGAAGAGGTAGGTCCCAGCAGAGCCCAGTTGGACCCGCAAGACTCACCTTGAAAAGGGACGTCTGCGCAGTTGAACCCGCAAGACTCCTTAACGGACGTCTGCGCGGTTGAACCCGCAAGATTTAACTTAAAGGGACGTCTGCGCAGAAACCAACTGGATACGCAGGACCCACCATGCTCAGAGACGTGACGTCCTTACGTGCAGTACGCAAGCTGTCCCCGCAGGAAACGCCTCCCAATGGTTGACGTACTCCGCCTGTTCCCGCAGTAGCGGATACTAGCCATCAGGGAAGGCTACCCGCGCAGCAAGGCTACACGCACAAGGCACTAAACTCTCAAAATAATTCAGTAATGTCACCTGAAGAAGGAATGAGCAAAGCCGGGAATACTCCCGCACAAAGCCGGGAAAACTCCCGCCCAAATGAGCCAGTCCGTACGATACTGGAGGATCTTTTGTACTGTACCTGACGAGGTATGGACAAAAGATCTGACCAAAGATACGACAGCTCACTGACAACAGTATGACGAGCAGCACGCTCTTGTACTGTATGTCACTATTAGCCGCTGCCTACTCACCAACCTGTCGGAGGACGTGCATAGCCTGCAGTTGGTGGAACAGGAATAGTACACAGCCGGCCTGGTCACTATCAGCCGCTGCCTACCCACCAACCACCAGCATGGCATGTGCGTAGCCCACAGTTGGCAGAACAGGAACACTATTCAGCCGGCTGTACCTGCTTGGAAACCTATCTTCGGCTATAAATACTCCAACACCTTGGAATGGTATGATCATCTTATATCTTATCTCATATTTCATATCTTGATATATTACCTGATATCTGCTCTAGTCATTCTCTTAATATACACTTATATTCAAGAGCAATCTAGTCTGATTCTCACGCCGGAGGGTGGTCACAAGGAGGTACCCCCCCCCCTTCTCAGTGACGAGCTCACGGTGTCTGTTTTGCAGGTTATCAGAAGAACCATCTTCGCCGGATCTAACCCCTCGTGGGAAACATCTATTTAACCCCCAGATTATCCGTAATCTGCCCGGGGTCGATTAGTGTTTCTTCATTGGCGCCATCCGTGCATAAAAGCTAGAACTTAATTCTTTTTCAGTTTTCTCAAAACTTCTGGAAAGATGGTTAAAGTTACTCCGGTCCCAAAACCAACGAGTGACCAAGAAACCCCGGTAACCACAACCCCAGCTACTGGGGGAGTACCGGCGACTACACAGTTTTTACGAACACTACCCCGGTTACCCAAACCGGGGCAAGTGCAGTAAAATTTACGAACACTACCCCAGTTACCCGAGCTGGGGCAAGTGCAGTAAATAATCTTTTACTGGGATTCACCGATACCCAGTTAGAGAGACAACGGACGAGGCTCCCCCGCCAAACACTCGATGAAGTTAATGCGTGGGCGGAAGCACGTCAAAAAGAATTCCAAGCTGAGTTGAATGAACGCTTACGTTCACTCCAACAGGCTGATGAATTCGGCGAGTACTTGGACGATGATTCGGAGGAATCCGATAGTGACGCAAACCCTCGTCATAGGGCGAAAGGGAAGCGTAAGGAAACGGACTCCCCACCGAGAAGGCATTTTGGAGAAACCTTCAAACCAAAAAACGCGGGTGGAAACCCACGTGACTTCTCCAAAACCTTCAGACCAAATGCTGCAAATGCGGGAACGTCCAAATTTGCAAGGGACATTGCGGAAGCAATCGCCCCGAAAAGTGCCAAACAGATGTCCAACATCGGCACTTACGATGGTATATCTGATCCAGATGATCATTTGAACAGATTCATAGCGGGGGCAACCGTAAGTAATTGGACGAAACCTACGTGGTGTTACATGTTCCAAATGACGCTTGTTGGGGCAGCTAGAGCGTGGTTCGATCGTCTACCTGTCCACCACATCTACGATTGGGCAGACTTCCAGCAGAAGTTCAGCCAACACTTCAGCCAACAAAGAAAGTATACCGAAGAGCAATGGACAATCCTCAACTGCATCCGAGAGCAAGATGAGTCTTTACTAGACTTCATCACGCGCTTCAATTCAAAGAAGCTAAGTCTGGGCACTATTAGCGAAGATCTTGTTCGCGCTGCTTTCATCCAGGGCGCGAAAGACCCAGAGCTCATCCGCACCTTAACGGGTAAAGATGGCATGCCGTCCACATGGGATGCCATCATGACAGCAGCTAAACGCTTTGCGGAAACAGAGAAGCAACTGGGTAGAGATCTCCCCCAGAGCACAAACCTCTACACCCAGAAAACAAGAGAAGACAACGTCCTTACCGCCCGACTAAACAAAAAGCGGAAGCTAGGCATTTGGCAGTCAAGGGTAAACTTTGACACCTCATCCGGCTTGCAACATCGGTTAGGCGGAAGGGATAACGTACAGTCAAACCAGAACTCCAGATGGACGCCACTCACCAAAAGCGTCACCGAGATATTCGCCACTAAGAAGCTCCCATGGCCAAAGGCTCCAATAATCCGACATCGTCACAATGCTGATCGGAGCAAATACTGTGACTTTCACAGGACAAAAGGCCACAACACTGAAGAATGCACAGACTTGAAGGACATCGTCGAAGCATTTGTCAGAGATGGGACGCTCGCGCACCTCGTGGCGTAACGAACGCTGAGCAGGCTGATGCGTGTAGAACCCCAGTTGGGGAAAACACGAATAAAACTGCAGCTTCAATGTTGGAGACTACATACTGCGTAAACAACGAGATTCCGAACCAAGTGCATATCGGCTCGAAAGGCTCGATGACACTCCCAAGAACATGGAAGGGAGCTCAATTACACAGTCTGCATGTAGATCAATTCCAAACTTGTAAAAGAAAAGGCTCAGAGCCACTTCTAATGGAAATGATTCTCCTTACCACATTGATGATGATGGTCTTACATTTATACTTATCAACTTTCAACACTGATATGCCGGTATTCACCGCATAATCACGTGGAAAGTCGTTGCGTGTGGACGGCGGCAAAACCCGCATAAACACAAAAAACGACAAACCTTCACGCAGGTCAGTCATAGGTAAAGTTTGGTGATCCCACTAAATGAAAGTGCCGGTCCTAACCGCACAAATCATGATAGAGGAAACCGAACTAACCCATTGACAACCGCGCGTCGAACGGTTAACTTATTCAAAACACTGATATTCCGGTATTCACCGCATAACCACGTGGAAAGTTGTTGCGTGTGGACGGCGGAAAAACCCGCATAAACACAAAAAACGACAAACCTTCACGCAGGTCAGTCATAGGTAAAGTTTGGTGATCCCACTAAATGAAAGTGCCGGTCCTAACCGCACAAATCATGATAGAGGAAACCGAACTAACCCATTGACAACCGCGCGTCGAACGGTTAACTTATTCAAAACACTGATATGCCGGTATTCACCGCATAATCACGTGGAAAGTCGTTGCGTGTGGACGGCGGCAAAACCCGCATAAACACAAAAAACGACAAACCTTCACGCAGGTCTGTCATAGGTAAAGTTTGGTGATCCCACTAAATGAAAGTGCCGGTCATAACCGCACAAATCATGATAGAGGAAACCGAACTAACCTATTGACAACCGCGCGTCGAACGGTTAACTTATTCAAAACACTTAGAAAATTTCTAACGAAAAGATGAGGAAAACTTCCACGCAGGTCAGATATAGGTAAAGTTTGGCCATCCTACTAAGTGCAAGTGACGGTCTTACCCGCACAATCACGAAGTAGGAAGCAAAACTTCAACCTATTATCTACCACGTTCAAAGGTTAACTTATTCAGAACACTTGGAAAGTTGCTAATTTAAACTAAAGTATACATGAGCAAGTCATATAACGTTTATAAAGCAAGTCATCCACTGAAAGTAGCTGTCCTACCCGCACAAAGGTTTGTATTCCATAATAATTCAAGTATTACAAGAATGGCCGGGTAACTACCCGCCTACAGGAATATAAATCTATACAATGTAAACCTATCCTAACAGTGGGAAGGGATCTAAAGGTTCAAGCTTCAGGACCACTCCCTCCAAACCCACTTGTACCCGCACCATCAGTTGGCTGTGGCGGTTCAAGGAAGGTCTTAAGAATGGTTAGCCCATCATCAGCAGCAGCAACTTCGTTCACCTTCTCCACCACCGGATGCGGGAAGGCGGCATACTGGTTCACTGCTTGGTCATATACAACTTCAGTATCCACATCATATAAAGGGAAGTTGGAAGGCGGGATGCCCTTCTCAACGAACCCTAGACCAAGCAGGAAGCCGGCCTTTTCCCCATCCTCATGAGAAGCGTTGAGGGCTGCGCTCATGGCATCGTCATATGATGTGTCCGTGAAGACTTGATGCACAACCTACAAGAAAAAATACAAGTATCAAAACCTTTTCTATGTACAAAGAAAAGCGTAAAGATACTATGAAATTACGCATACCTGAGACAACGCTTCTCGAAGAAGCCATTCCTTGGCAACCAGAGCCTCCTGGAGGGCAGCTTGAGCTTGGTTACGGGCGCGTTCGGCTTCACTTTTGTTAAGGTTGGCGAGCAACACTTCCTTAGCAGCAGCCTCTTCAACGCCCTTTAGCTTCCGCTCAGTGTGGTCAAGCACGCCCCTCTGGTCCAAGATCTCTTGGAGCTTCTTGGCGTCTTCCATAGCCAAGGCATCATGAGCCTGCTGGAGCCTCTCTAGCTTGGCTTTAAGCTCCTCATTCTCAATGCGTAGAGGCTCAGCAACAGCTTCAGCCTTGGTGGCCCTCTCAGTTGCGTTCCGTGCAGTTTCCTTAGCCAGCCGAAGCTGTTCGTTAACAGCTTGGGCAGCCTTGGAACGGGCCTCGAGACGGGCCTGAACTTCAACTTCAAGGGCCTTGAAGGCCTTCTCCTTCTCCGCAGCCACTGCGGCAAGCCTCTTGTTCTCCTCCCGGATGGCCCGCGCCTGAGCCACTTCCAGGCTACGCGCCGTCTTTAACTTGTCGTTTTCACGACAAAGTAACTCGACGCGCGGCTGCATCCGGGCAAGCAGAATCCGCAGTTCATTCGACAGCCTACCCTCCTGGTAGCTGGACATGGCTTCCCCCAGCGCACCAGCGGGGGCGGCGCGGCGCGCCCATTCGACGCAGTCTACAGGCGTTAGAAGGGTGGTTCCCCGGCGGATGTTCCACCGCGGAACAAACACCTCATTCGAATCCGACACTGCAAAAACAAAAAGCAGTTAGGAAAAGATGATAAAAAAAAAATAAACATGAGGCCAAATTCACCCTACGCACATGTAGGGTCGACAACAGGCCGGTAGCCGCCGAACCCATCACCTGAACCTAACGGATATCCATCCAAGAGGTCAGGCAGATGGGAAGGAGGCACAAACGGGCTTGAAGCCCCAAACATACCTGCTGAACCGGCCGGGGGCGAGGTAGTTGCAGGCGCGGGAGGCACGGTCGAAGCCGCTGCGGTAGAAACCAACGGAGGTGAGCTCACCAGAGGTGAACTCACAACCGTGGCCGCGGCTGCGGAAGAATCCACAGTAACACTCACCGCCAGCTCAGTGAAGGAATCAGTGAATATGGCACTGACAGCCGGCGGAGATGTCATCACAGTTGGAACAGTTGGCTCAACTGGGTGAGCAACTGAACTAACTGAAGCAGGCGCAGTCGCCTGGGTCATCGCCTCAGGTAGGTTGACCAAGCCTACCGTCATGGGTCCGGAGGTGCTCCTCCCCGCTCCACCCTGGAATGCGGTAGCATCCACGCCTGCACAAAGAAGATATATAAGTATAATGGCGGAAAGCTATGCAGTTAAAGTAAAGGAAGATTATACTTACGGGTTTTCGTGAGCCTAAAGGTTCTGACAGGCGGGGACGAACCCGATGGAGCCGGCCTCTTCAAGCCGCTCACTGTCGTCACACGGGGCTGCCCGGAGGTGACAGCCGTCTCAACCTCCGGAACAGTGGTCTCACTACCACCAGGGTTCCCCGCCGCCTCCTCGCTCTGGGTTTCCGAGTCAGACCAGACAACCGGATCGGCGGTGGAGGCAACCTTCGCCTTGCCCTTTGCGCCAGTAGCCTTCTTTTTCCGCACCAACAAAGGACCATCTGCGGATTCCTCGTCAGAAGATGACAAGATTAGAGGAATTCCAGCAGAGGTTTCAGCATTGAGAGGTCGAGGGTTGAATAACTCCTTACCTGGCCGAGTGGCGCTCAGAATCGGGTGGCCTGGCGGGTAGACCTCCACAAACCGATCCCTTGTTTGCTCCAAGATGGGCAACTCGTTCTCATCGAGAGCACGAGTACCCATCCGAGCGGGACCATCGGCCTCCCGCGGATGCAGGAGCGACTGCAAGTCATTCCCCTCTGAAATAAAAAAAAAAGAAACAGTTAGAAGAAAAACCTAAATCAACAAAGAAGACAGAGCATACCGTAAGGGACAGAGTTCAAACCGTATTCAAGGACGATGGGAATCTGTGACCCCTCCTTCCACACCCGGCTCATCCCGAGCATCACCATCCCGGACTCCGCAAAGCGGTACACCGGAGTCTGGATCCGGGAGATCTTGGCGAACCATTCCGCCTCCTGGTAGTTGGGGGCGTGAAGGGCGGGGAGTGCTCTCCCATTCTTAAACGTCATCGCAAGGGGGACGATGCGAGCGGAGATATAGAAAAATTCCCGCTTCCACGACCGAAGACTGCGCTCGGTAGCGCAGATCTTCAAACCCTTGATCCGATTGACCAAGGTGTACCACCCCTGGATGCACCTACAGGAGTAGAAAGTCATCAACCGATCAACGTGGGGCTCCACGCCCAGAATGAGGCACACCCACTCAAAGTGGCGGATCTTGGCGATCGCCATCGGGTGTACCTCCGTCAGATGCACACCGTGCCTCTCCAAGACACGGTATACAAACTTCATCAATGGGAACCTGAGAATCCCATAAACGAAGAATGCAGCATACACCCCTATTTTGCCCTTGGGGCATCGTATACCGTCTGGTGTGGCTCCAGAAACTCAGGCTCGAACGGCTCGAGCATGAACTTCCGGACGATGTACTGAAAAAGCTCGGTGGGAAGAGCACACTGGCATTCGCCAGCAGTGCTCTTATCGTCTTTATCAGACGTAGACGTCGGGATCTCGACGTGCACGTCAGATTCCTCGGCGGCAGCCTCAAAATCGTGAGTAGAAGACATGTTTTGGATCAAAAGAAGTGATTTCAGGAGAATGCTCGACAGAAAGTTTGAGTATTCGCCGGAAATCGCTTAGAAAAAGAAGAGTGAAGGTGTGGATTAAGATGCACCCTCTCCCCCTTTATATACTCATCGCAATTAATGCGATGAATTTAATGCGGAAGAGAGAGAAATCGCAGGTGCAATGAAACTATGACACGTGGCAAAGAGCAAGCTGGCAACAACTGTTGAAAGGACGCGTGCCATAAATTTCGCGGCCACGCGCCCGAAAACTCGCGCCCACGCGCCCGAAAAAGCGTCTGGAATGACCATATACTGTCACGTCGCCATAACTTCTTGCACGTCGTGGAGCTGTCAGAAGAAACCGTCAGACCACGCTGACGTCCCTTCAACAGGTCAGACTGTTCTTATCCTTTCACCAACTCTTCGAATTTCAAAAACGAAATTCAAAAAATTCAAAAAGATTCAAAAGTAAGCGGGATTATACCCCTTACCTTGGCAACCAAGTAACTATAAGACAGGTGCGAGTACAGTGTTAAGGCAAAACCCTTCACATACTTAGCACCTGCAGGGAATTGAAGACAAGAATACCTCGGCAACCAAGTAACTATAAGACGGGTGCGGGTACAGTGTCAAGGCAAAACCCTTCACATACTTAGCACCCGCAGGGAATTGAAGCCAGGAATACCTTGGAAGTAAAGTAACTATAAGACGAGTGCGGGTACAGTGTCAAGGCAAAACCCTTCAGATACCTAGCACTCCGCAGGGAATTGAAACCAAGAAGGATCTTCTGGGCCATGCTTGCGGAAACGGGAATGACATCCCCGCATAGCGGGAACGTCGAGAACTAGATTGTTTGAAGCTCCAAGATGGAATTGGTTGTTTAACATAATTGATCACTATGTTCAAAACTACCAAAACCTCATGGAGAATCTACACAAGAGGTACTCAACGCTCCTAACTTGCGAGGAGGTTACAGACCTACCCGCATCATACCCAAAGATCAAGCAGAACAATGGGAAATTCTGCACGTGACATTAGGACTTCCGCGGGAAGAATCCCCATGGAAAACCTTAAAACTAAACCCTTTTCAAAACCCCTTGCTTAAGTCCAAAAGTTCACCTCACTTATTAACAATTCATGAGAAGAACATTGGAGTGGGGGGACTTGAAGAGGTAGGTCCCAGCAGAGCCCAGTTGGACCCGCAAGACTCACCTTGAAAAGGGACGTCTGCGCAGTTGAACCCGCAAGACTCCTTAACGGACGTCTGCGCGGTTGAACCCGCAAGACTTAACTTAAAGGGACGTCTGCGCAGAAACCAACTGGATCCGCAGGACCCACCATGCTCAGAGACGTGACGTCCTTACGTGCAGTACGCAAGCTGTCCCCGCAGGAAACGCCTCCCAATGGTCGACGTACTCCGCCTGTTCCCGCAGTAGCGGATACTAGCCATCAGGGAAGGCTACCCGCGCAGCAAGGCTACACGCACAAGGCACTAAACTCTCAAAATAATTCAGTAATGTCACCTGAAGAAGGAATGAGCAAAGCCGGGAATACTCCCGCACAAAGCCGGGAAAACTCCCGCCCAAATGAGCCAGTCCGTACGATACTGGAGGATCTTTTGTACTGTACCTGACGAGGTATGGACAAAAGATCTGACCAAAGATACGACAGCTCACTGACAACAGTATGACGAGCAGCACGCTCTTGTACTGTATGTCACTATTAGCCGCTGCCTACTCACCAACCTGTCGGAGGACGTGCATAGCCTGCAGTTGGTGGAACAGGAATAGTACACAGCCGGCCTGGTCACTATCAGCCGCTGCCTACCCACCAACCACCAGCATGGCATGTGCGTAGCCCACAGTTGGCAGAACAGGAACACTATTCAGCCGGCTGTACCTGCTTGGAAACCTATATTCGGCTATAAATACTCCAACACCTTGGAATGGTATGATCATCTTATATCTTATCTCATATTTCATATCTTGATATATTACCTGATATCTGCTCTAGTCATTCTCTTAATATACACTTATATTCAAGAGCAATCTAGTCTGATTCTCACGCCGGAGGGTGGTCACAAGGAGGTACCCCCCCCCTTCTCAGTTACGAGCTCACGGTGTCTGTTTTGCAGGTTATCAGAAGAACCATCTTCGCCGGATCTAACCCCTCGTGGGAAACATCTATTTAACCCCCAGATTATCCGTAATCTGCCCGGGGTCGATTAGTGTTTCTTCATATATATATATAGGGGTGGAATCAAGTGAAAACTTCTCTTAAACAGAAAACTTAAAAACTCTTAAAAATTTCTTTTTAACTTTAAAAAAAAAAATTTTTTGAAGTTTCTTTTTTTTTCCATTATTCTTATATGTTGTTATTAGTTCAAAAAAAAAACAAAAACAAAACTTGTCAGTAACAATCGAGATCATTGTTTAATAACAACATAGAAAAATAATGAAAAAAAAAGAAACTTCAAAAAGAATTTAAACAAAAAAGTTAAAAATAATTTTTTAAATTTTCTATTTAAGAGGAGTTTTCACTTGATCCCACCCACCCATATATATATATATATATATTTAAAATTCCACAAACAAACATATCCTCATATATCATTATGTCCCTAAACTCTTGTATAAATAGGATAGGAGGTGTAGCACATTTACTTATTCTATTAATCATCCATAGATAAAAGTCAAAATGTTTTCAAAGAGATTGCTTCTAGTCTTTGCCGTTGTTCTTTTTAACACTGTTGAAATAACTGCTAGGGAATTGGCTTCGAACCATGAGAGTGAGTATATCATTTTGTTAAAGAATTGGTCCATAAGGATGTAGAAACTAATATGAGCTCTCTCCTAATTCTAGTTTAGAAACTATACACATATTTTCAATTGTTTATAAGTGTCAGTACATGATATGATGTAGGTGAGATGGACGGTGTCAAGTATGCTGATGATGTCCTTGGAGGCTTTATCCGCCGCCTGCTTCAGCAACTTCAGCCTCCATCTTATAAAGTTTCGCCTGGAACTACAATACCTACTCCAACTCATCGTTGTTGTTACGGTTGTTGTTATGACTGTTGTGTCAGTCGAGCAAAAGCGTACAAACGAGCTCATGAGGCACAAACTCATAACTGATGAAATCATCATGGTCCAGCAATACGTTCATCATCATAAATCACGTACTTCTTAATTATAATTATTATAAATAAATACAGATGTCCAATAAAATAAACTATCAGTTCCATGTGCCCCCACTTGTTTCCATTTATTCATAATTATATAAATAAAAAATGTCCAATCGTTATCTTGTTCATCGGCATCAAAGCAACATGGGTTAGTTTTTAGTTTGTCATATTCAACGTATTTAATACACGGCCCGTGTTTGGGTGAACCCAACAATCCACTTAACATGTCTTCGACTTTATTTTGTACCTACCAACCCATCTAGATAAAATTAATTAGTTAAACGAGCCGTATTTAGGTTACACGATTCTAAATATGCTGATTAAGGTTATTGTTTTTTGACACGAATAAACGATCTTGCTACCAGTCTAACACGATTGACACTCAATATGTTAACATAATCCCGTGTCAACATGTGAAAATTTTTAATATTTGTCAAAGTACTACTTGCATCCGTGTGTTGACTGTGCTTTATGTTTCATTTCACTCGATCCAGACGTGTATCTCCCATTAAAATGAACTTTTTAACAAGTAAGTAAAGATGCATCTTTACCCCTAGGGAATCAAAATGCGATTACATCTTTACCCAAATTGATCAATTCATTAATCAAAACCATTTTATATCAACTATAACATTCAATCAATCCCAAAATAGTGACCGAGTTTAAGAACTCGCAATCGAGATTAACAAGAATTGAATCCCTAAATCGGCAACAAAAGCTACCAGCAAAATCAGCTGGACAAATGAAGAAATTAATACATTGAAGGATCATTGTGGTGCATACAATCAAAATCTAGAACATAATAAGAAAAGATCTAAGCAGTTTAAATCGAAGACATAAGGAAATAAATTACCCCCAAGTTATGAAATGCTTGCTTTTGTTGCCGATCAGAATACCCAAATCGAGGAGGAGGGTATGTGTGTTAGAAATTTTATAAAGTTCCATAATTAGTTCCACAATATTAGGGAGTTTGTTTTTTGCATGGGTTCTCGTCTTCAAACATCATTGGAAATAAAGACAAAAATAACGTAGAAAGTAATCTGTCATTTATTTTTATATGGGGAAAGTGAATACGATGTTGTTAGTCGTGTAACTTTAAACGTAAAACCAGTCAAAACTACGTAGTTTTGATTAAAAGACCCACTTATTTAATTAAATACCTTCCATTTTTATGAAAATCTCAATTTAGTAATGTTGAATGTGGAACTCAATTTTTATGAAAATCTCAATATAGTAATGAAAATCTCCATTTTTATGAAAATCTCAATTAATTAGTTAAACGAGCCGTATTTGGGTTACACGATTCTAAATATACTACAGTTTATAAAATAATAGGGTATGTGTTTACTAGATAATGTGTATGAAAACATCCCCCCCGGTCACATTTGGTTACTGACTCACTGTAAACCTTATCCGATGGTAAAAAAAGATATAGATCTTAGTGTGGTGGGTCGATGGTGCGGTTGAGGGGAATATGATGGTGGTTTCGCTGGAGATGCTTGTGCTCGCCAAAGATGGCGGGTGTCATCGGAGATTGTGTTGTTCATTTAGCCAAGTTTCGATAAGAGAGAGGGGGAGAAGGATAAATAGGGGAAGGAGAGAGAGAGAGAGAGATGTAATTGCAATTTGCGACCCTATGGGTTAAAATGTAATTTCACTCCTTTATTAATGTTCATTTTAACGGGATATAGACAGTTAGACATAGAATGAAAGGAAATGTAAAGGACAGGCTCAACATCCCTTATTTTAAATGGGGTCACAAGTTGATCCAACCCATTTAACACAGGGACACAAATAATACTTTACTCTATTTGTTATCGGACAATATTACAAAAATATCACAAGTAGCACCTCGTCCTAGACCATGGCATGAAAAGCTATAGCCAAAATCCTTCTTTATCTAGCATTAACTTGGAACCATGGGCATCATTCTTAAAAAAATTCATTTTTTATTTGTTTAATCTATTCCTTGACCGGAAAAGGGGATGCTACACATTACATCATGATTTTGAATAAGATGAGAGATTTCAAGAAATGACAGATTTATTCACTCTATTAATAACCAAGCCGGATCTAGTATATCATAAGATATTTTCCTTTTATACGTCTCTTTTTACGTTTGAAAGTATAATGTTCATGTATCTTTGTATCAATAAGCATTTGGTTAAATGATAACATTTTGTGTTATAAGAGCTGACTTTCTTATAGGCCGAGGGCTCGAATTCCGTGGTTAAATCTGGTGTAGTGTTATTAAGGGTTGATTATATTGTTGTTAAAAAAACGTATATTTGTTTATTTAAGGGTAGATTATATTAAAACTTATACACCTGAATCAAGAACCAAGAACACGTAATTTGCATAAACTTTATGTGACTCGTTTTAATAATAATAAACAAGAACAAAATACAATGAAAACAAATAAGCCAAGCCTATTTACAGTATATAGAAACTTAAAAACAATACGTATTAGGAAAGCTAAACAACTTCTAATAAACTATTCTAATAATAGAAAATCAATGAGGATACATGTCACTTGAAGATTCATTCATTGTGTAAATTTCTCTTTAAAATATTCTTATATTTTTAATGAAAACATACTTATATCGGTATAATCAAAACATATCAATTAACAATTTAGTCAAATAACTAATTACCTAAATTATAGGCAAAAATATACAGATATTTATGTCAATCTAATCAAAATATTTATAACTTTATTGAAATCAGATCTACTTTTTTTTACTAAATCAATTTATATACACTTTTGAGTGTAATGATTGTGGTAAAATTCAATTAATGATATTTATAGGTATAAGATGATAAAGACAAGAAAAAAAATTATTAATGAATAGTAATTTTATTCTCACATATTCGTTCAACCTCCATGAATTCATGGAGTTTTCATCAATCACTTTCGAAACTTTAATATAAAAACGTGTTTTATTCATGCTAATTTTATATGATGTTATTTTTATGTCATTCATAATATAATATCTTATCATATTTTGTTAGAATTCGCTATTCCAACTATAATATAAGTACAACATATAAAATTACCAAGTGCATCTTTTTCGTTATTATGAAGAAATTGCGTGAGAATACACTGCGCATTCGTTTGAATATTCCATTAGAAAATATAATTTGAACTTATAAAACCATTTAATTTGATAAAATATAGTTTTTTTAAATATAATCATTAATTTATATAGCTTAATTGTATTTTTTTTTAAACATCCTATGCATCACATGGGTTCTATAGCTAGTTCTAATTAAATAAATTCCATAAATAAATAACTTAGATACCCAGTTCTTCAACTTAATCCTTGAACTTTAGATCTCCACCACAACCGCCCCTTGAGATCTTCCATACCACACTTACACTTTTCATATTAACCATTCAGGTCCTTCAAGTTGGTATTGCACCAAGTTTTAAATACTCTATCAATGCCAACTTCCAATGTTCCTTCAATATCTTTCACATCTCGTAGCGCTCGCACCTCTTTGAGCATGATTCTTGGATTTAACTTTTTCACCCTACCTGCAAGATTCTTTCTCCTGGTGATAACTGAGCTAGTTTCAATATTATTATTGTTTAGAACTGCATTACCCGAGTTATGATGGGAAACAACTTTTGCTTTCTCAACTTCATGACCAACTATCATGGTATTCGAATCAATTCTTCTCATGCTCCCTCTCGAACTTAAATCCTTCGTTCGTTTGTTCATTCGGGTGTTTAGTAATGAACCTCATGATGACTCCAACATCAACTTTGTTGGTTTGTTGATCTTCATCCTTTTCTATTACTTCATGACAACCTATAACTTGAGCCGGAATAACCTCTTAGTGCACTTCACCTACACGGTTTCTTTCTTGTCTTTATAAGTTACTGTCATGGTTACGCCTTGATCAACCATACTTGCTTCTTCAACCACAATTTCCTCATCATCTAGATTTAAAATAAAAGTGAATGATTTCAAGGTTACCTTCAAAGAATACATCTATGGCACTACTACTTTGCTTATCCACCAATAGGAGCCTACATCAAACCATTCATCCAACATAATTGGTTTGAATTCAGTGATATATGTAAATGCGTATTCTTCTTGAACCTTGGCCATATTTGGTTCTTCTTCTTTAACAACAGCTACCTTACCTTCCTCCCTAGGTTGTCAACATTATTTTGCCATATGCCTTTTCGTCCACAGTTATTGCACCTGAAAGGAAACTTCTTTGGTTGGTATCTTGATTCCTTGTCTCAGTTCTCTTCTTCTGATGAATCTTCTTCAAAGTTGTCTTCTCGGCCCTTTCTGTTCAATTCTTTCTTCTTCGGTTGGTGTCTTTTCTCCCAATACTTACCCTTGCCTTTCTTACCGTTATGGTTCCGATTCTTGTTTAACTGATTCTTCTCCTTTCTTCCAACATATAGGCTTCGGTCTCAGTTTTACTTGACACCCGACAAACTATTTTGCCAAGCCTTTTTGTCCGATAAGGATAATTTTGAACTTTGTAATACTCGGTTCAATCTCCTACCCTTGGACAACGGTAATGAAGCTACAATATTGCAGCCATAAACCGTATATGGGTATCTGCTTCATACGAGCATCGCTAAGTCAAGATTCTTTAACTTTATGAAAATATTGTGTAATTGGAAGATCACCATTGAAAATTGTCAGCAACTCACCTTCTTCTATTTGCAATCGAGCATCGTTCTTCTTCATGAATAAGGATCACTATGGAGGCATAGCTGATATATAAGTTTACATATAAACTAACATATATGTTTATATATATCCTCCTAAATTGTAAAAGGAATTTAATTACTTTCTAATTCATTCCTATAACAACAATTACATGTTATGAGGCTAAGCATAATGTATGGTTAATGATTTGTGCAAATCATCATAAACTTAATGCCTGTAATGATTTATGGATAATAATATGTGTTAAAGAGAAGTGAGGTCGCTTCGAATGAAATTTTGGGGTGCACAATTCCTAGAGCTTTCACAAAACCAGACTAGTGTTCCAAGACCATATTGGACCCGACAATGAAGGGATGTGCCCGGCTAGGGAGAGTGTTGCATGAAGTTTATTGTTGTCTACACAAATAGGGGTTTGTTCTAGGACATCGTGTCTACCAACCGCTACTAAGTATACTTCACAAATGAAGGTTCAAAGCTACCACCTATCTATCCTGCAATACTCAACTTTCGATGTTCCATTGGTTATTTTGTGTGTGCTTTGATTGATCTTCATTCATGTCCGATTGTTGAAAATTTAATAAGGTGAATGAAGATTATATTTATTTGAATCTTTAATGACACTTTTCATATGCTGAATTGATGACTAAACTCTTGAGTGGAGTTATTTATATCTCATAATTATTAGATCTCTTATGTCAATTGACTAGATATTTAATGTCTATATTAAGTCTCTAATCAATTTAGTAATTTTCATCCATCCATGGCTCTATATAATAATTCGTTCTTTGCCTCATTCAAAAGAGGAAGAAAAGAATTCTTGAACATAGGGTGAATAGTTGAAGACCCATATTCTTGAGAAATAGAAAGAGAGGAGTACTCTCTACTCTAATTCTGCCATAATCTTCATTTTTTTCCACTTCAACTCGAGAACACCATCTTACCTGGTGTAACCTCAGGCGCGTGACCTTTTCTTGCTGTACATACTGCTTCGGCTGTTGTACCCTGGGAGACAGACGGACTCGTTAGTATAGACCCGAAATCTATTTTAAGGGACACGTGTTAAACATGAATCCTAAGCCACAACTGTCAACATTAGTTTTTTTCGCTCCTGTAGCAAAGATTCATACAAGAAGATGTGAATCAAGTTCCCGTCGAAGACTACATAAAATATCATTCAAGAATCCACGATTCAAGGAGCTTCGTTAAAGACTGAATGTGATGAAGACACAAGACGAAGATACTACATGAAGACCCAGTAAAGTACCCGCTAAAGACACCATTTGTGATTTGTTGTTAGGCCCAACCGACCTTGAAAAGTTTCCCCTGACTATTATTAATATACCTAATAATCATAAATTTTGTGGGTTCTCATCTTGAGGGGAGATAGTGAAGCAGAAAATTCGATAAGGCATAGGGAGTACTACCGTAATCTGACTACCTTAAAGTGGTGAGAATTAAAAACACTTAAAATTAGCGCACCACTCTATTTTATGAAAGTAAATAACGAGTGGTGGCGCCCCGCCATGTCCAAACTTATACGAACACAACTTTGTTTTAGGTATAATATGGCCAAGAGTACAAAATTTTGTTTGTACGAACATCAAAGATGTGCAATTATTTTTAAAGTAAAGTGAATGAGAAAGTTATGCAAATTCCAAAGAAGCATTCACCAAAAAAAAATTAGTAAATAGGCCAAAAGGCACGTACTAGACCGGGCCAAGAGCTTACATGTTACCCTTGGGAATGGTGACTCCGATGATACACTATTGGGTTTCTAGGTTTTTAGTCAATAATTATTTTTAGGCAATACTAAGGCTGGAGGCCTGGAACCATCATATACTGGGGTGCAGCTCGGGTGAAACAATGTTGGGCCAAAACCCGATAATATAGTTTTAGGTTTCGATATTGCTCGTATGACCTCACTTGACCTTTCATCCATCTAAAATCCACCCATGTGCATATTCTTCTTACCATTAAAGGGTTTTTAGCTTATGGTGATAGGTTGAACCAGTCTGCTTCAACCTGGTTTAAATTGTCTTGTTTATGCTTGAGATAGGGGTAAGCAGATCTATAACCTTTTAGGTGTGAGACCTATAGGTTTATTTATATCACTTGAACTTTGTTAAATATGATAGGAGGCTTGATAGGTTGATGGTTGGGTTTAAGTGGACAACAATATCGGCAATCTCGATTTGTATGTTTATCTATTACTAATTAAAGTAGCCTAAATGTTTTGAATACTGGTTTCCGATTATGATTCCATTGAAAAGTGCTTTTCCAGGGATGAAAAAGGGTTAAGCGTAGGGATATTTGATGTGGTCTAAATTATATATAAAATTAATAGGTATTTCATACACTTTTGAATAACTTTAGGGTAGTTTTACTATAATCTACTCATTTATGGGTCACATTTGAGTTTTAAAGGTTTCGAGAGGGAATAAGCTAAAATGTAGCACTTTTACGAAACTTGAGACCGAAGAATAAATAGTCGATCATATGTTATATATTACAAACTATAATTATAATGTATTAAGTATTATATTCAGTATTAAAAAAAAACAAAAAGAAACAAAAAAACAAAGAAGTCATGTAACTCAAAAGAAGAAGAGTAAATATTTCATAAAATAAAATAGTTAATTTAAATTGTTTACAGAAAACACGTTTTGAGATGGTGGATTTCAAAACTTATTCTATAGGGATCACATGTTGAGAAGGAAAAAAAATAAAAGAAAGAAAAGATGCCACCTTTCATGGTAGTCAACGATGTTAAAGATCAAGTGGACCTTGAATTTTATTTTATTACTCAATTATTTGGGTTAAACAAAAGCCCATGTTCATTATGCTCACAGGGCCTATTAGGAAAAAAAAGAAGGGTTTTGGAGTAATAAATAAAAGGGGAAAACTTAGAGGACAAATAAAGTTGAATGGCAACATTACTATATTTTCTTTTGAGAGGCAGACGAAAGGGAGAAGAAAAAAACACCATACGAAACAGAAGAATATTATAAGGGGTCAGGCTGTTGTTCTGAAAGGGAAGATCAGTTCATCACAAGAGTTAAGAAGCAAGCACATGTTTAATTAATCAGAGTGTCTAGGTTTAATTTTAGCTCATCCAAACTTCATTGTTCATCAATTTGAATTTATTATTACGAACTTAGCCTTTGAACTTATTCATTTTATCTTCTTGAACATAATTATTGGCTAAACAATTCTAGTTATCTAGGTTTTGAATGAATATTTGTTGAGTTTAGGATTGTTTGTCGGTTCATTGGTTATTTCATGTTGGACTAATATTATTGTAACCAACTTATTGATATTTGAAAAGATGAATATGCATGCTTAATATTAATGTACTTTTATTCAATCGCTCCATATGTGTCTTTGTTAATGTATTTCATGCGTAGACGCATATTAGGTAACCTACTGTGTGATCATAACTAGTGTATGGTTTATAGTTGACATAATCATAGGAACTATTGTTTGAGGGTTTACAAATTAAGTGGTCTACCTATCTTGAG